>NC_053429.1:44618110-44918110 GCF_007990345.1 Gossypium hirsutum
ATCATATGATTTGTTTTGTCATTCTTGTAAACTTTTATCCTTGCAACAAATTACAATACATGCATGCTTGTGTCTTATATTTATCCGATTCTGTTATTTTATGTTCCTATTACTAGAGAGGTTGCCAAAGGGTTGATGAAATACCAGCCAGACATTATTATCAGTGTACATCCGCTGATGCAACATGTTCCACTTCGTATTCTGAGGGCAAAGGGTCTGCTAGAGAAGATAGTTTTTACCACGGTGGTCACTGACCTAAGCACTTGCCATCCTACATGGTTAGTTCTTCATCTCGGTTTAATGCCTTTCAAACTCACTTATTCTTGGTGTAATTTTGGACATGTGCATTCTTTTTTAGGTTTCATAAGCTTGTAACTAGATGCTATTGCCCAACAGCAGAAGTAGCAAAAAGGGCAATGAAAGCTGGTCTTAAACAATCCCAAATTAAGGTTTATGGCCTTCCAGTGCGACCTTCTTTTGTGAAGCCTGTTCGGCCAAAGGTCAGTTACCTTTCAACCTAGTGAACTTTTATTTTCTCTATGCCAAATTTAATTTTTAGTGAAAACTATTGTTCTGAGCTTTTCACTTTGCAGGTCTAGACCACTTGCAATTACTTTTGAGTTTATTATCTCTTTTGAAATCTCTGTCTATTCATCTTTCGTTGGCTCCTAGGTTATGATACACTTTAGCTTTTGGTAATTGTAGATTGAGCTGAGGAGAGAACTAGGAATGGATCAATCTCTTCCTGCTGTTTTGCTAATGGGAGGAGGAGAAGGGATGGGGCCTATTGAGGCAACTGCTCATGCACTTGGAGATGCATTATATGATGATAACCTTGGGGAGCCGATTGGCCAAGTTCTCATAATTTGTGGCCGTAACAAAAAGCTTGCCGGCAAATTGCTTTCAATTGACTGGAAAATTCCTGTCCAGGTATGACTTTCTTTGTATGTTTTAATTTGAAATACTTTGAATAGCTATGTCGTCTACTTATAATTCCAATCAAGATGCCTTTTTCAAGAATTGTTTCTCCTAATATTCTTCTTTAACTAGCTTAAACATGCGATTAACTTGTTAATCATGTTTCCATTTTTTGTTATTATTATTATTATTAAAGAGAAATGTTTGCACAGACTATATGATAGTTTTCTGAAGTTGCACAATCTTATAGGTAAAGGGATTTATCTCCAAAATGGAGGAATGCATGGGTGCTTGTGACTGCATTATTACAAAGGTAACTTTCTCATGGCAGAGACATGTGGATGCATGCAATATATTTTCTTAATTTTAGATGACTTCTGCTTTGAAGGCTGGCCCGGGGACTATTGCGGAGGCAATGATTCGAGGTCTTCCTATAATTTTGAATGGTTACATTGCTGGCCAGGTAACTTTTCTTTTTGTTTTTCACCTTTTATTTGTTTTCTTTTCGAAGTGGGGATTATTGAAATGTTGTTTTTTGAAATTATTATCTCAACGAAATTTCTTTTATCTAAATATTGTACTTCTGGTCTCAGTCCTGTTTAAGTTGACTTCATTTATTTAAAGATTTTGTAAGCAAATTAAGGAAAGGGCCTCTACTTTCATGCCATGCCTTGCTAATATGTGAGATGGTATATAGATCATTATGGTACATAAGATTGTATTTTTTTTCCTTGGTCACCATAGACAGGTCACCATGTAGTTTGTTTTCCCTTGTTCAAATTATGGTCTTTCTCTTTTCTTTTCTTTAAGGGATTTATTTCACCCGTGGTTCAATTGATTGGTCAAACTATCGTTTTGGTCCCTCTACCATGCTAAAATTTGGAATTTAGTCCCTGTGCTATAATTTGACATAATTTGGTCATCTTACTTTTATAATGTTATTAATTAGTCTAAAATATTGACACCATTAATTACTCCCATCAAAGTGCTGACGCTATTGTACAAACATCCTTTAAGCATTTTGTTTACATGTAAACTTTTTTATTGCATTATGTTGCTTACTGAAATTTTCTTAAAAAATGTACATACTTTTAGGAAAAATTCGACGCCAATAACAGTGACAGATACTGTAGGAATATTTTGTAAATATTTTAGGAATATTTTGTAGATATTTTTTTATTAAAATCCCTTATTTTAAGGGATCATATCTCCTATTTAGTATCTTTCCTAACTTAGAGTTTCCTAAAGTAGTGTCATAGGTTGTATATAAAAACTCTGATTTATGTTCTATTTAATAAAATAATACTCTAATTTCTACATGGTATCAGTTTAGGTTACGATTTCTTTTTCAACCTAGACCATGTCCGAAACTCCTTCTCCTACTTCGGAGATTACTTCAAATCCAGAAAATTTTTCTGGTTCCGATGCTCCATCAGATTCGTCTAGTCTGACTATCACCTGCCATCGATTGAATGGCAACAATTTTCTTGAAGGGTCTTGTGAAGGTAATCTGGTCAAAAAAGATCTAGAAGGTAACCTTTCTTCTACTGCATTTTTCTCCTCCCAGTTGACTCCTAATTGGATTCTCGATTCTGGTGCTACGGATCATATGACTGGTAACAAGGCATTGTTTCACAATTTTTTCCATACCTTTGGTAAAGCTGTCAAAACGACTGATGGTACCTTGTGCAAAATAGAGGGACATGGCACTGTTATTCTCAATGAACAGATTGCACTTAAAAATGTTCTCTTTGTACCAAATCTGGCGTGCAATCTCATCTCTGTTAGTAAATTGTCCACAGACTTGCACTGCTCTGTACTTTTTAATGATCGTGATTGTACTTTGCAGGCACTGAACTCGAAGAAGATGATTGGTAAGGCCAGCTTGCATAATGGTCTCTACATCCTCCCTACCCCTCCTAAAATCGAGATCTCCAAGTCATTTATCGCTTTAGGAAAAGTTGATACTGTTATGTTATGGCACTTTCGTTTAGGCCATCCTAGTTTCCAATACCTTGCAAAATTGTTTCCTGCTCTATTCATTAATAAAAGGCCTAATTCTTTTTCTTGCAAAGTTTGCTCTCTTGCCAAACATACTAAATCATCTTATTTTCCTTCTACATACAAGCCTTCTTACCCTTTTGCTTTGATCCATAGTGATATTTGGGGCCCTTCTCGGGTGAAGAATGCTGATAATTGTAAGTGGTTTATCACTTTTATTGATGATCACAGTAGGATAACTTGGACTTATTTGCTGAAAGATAAATCTGAAACTGCTAGTGTTTTTGTGCAATTTTATAACATGGTTCTCACTCAATTTGGGTCTAAAATCCAGCTCTTTAAATCTGATAATGGCAGTGAATTTTTTGCTAGGTCTTTAGGTGATTTTTTTAAGGAAAAGGGCATAGTTCAGATTAGTTCTTGTGTTGGAACCCCACAGCAAAACGGCGTTGCCGAAAGAAAAAATAGGCACCTTCTTGAAGTTACTCGTTTTCTTCTATTTACCACTAATGTTCCTAAATATTTGTGGGGGGAAGCCTTATTAACTGCCACATATTTAATCAACCGGATGCCTAGTAAGGTTTTAAAATTTCAAACGCCTCAATCTATATTTTTGCAGCACTTTCCTCATTTTAAGCCTATCTCCTCCATTCTGCCACTTAAAATTTTTGGCTGCACTGTTTTTATCCAAAATATTGCTCCTAATAAGTCCAAGTTAGATCCTAAGTCTTTAAAATGTGTATTGGTTGGGTATTCTTCACTTAAGAAGGGTTATAAATGCTATCATCCTCCTTCTAAACGATTTTTCACCACTATGGATATAACATTTTATGAGCAGGATTCCTATTTCACTCAGGCTGAAATTCAGGGGGAAACATGGAGTGATTTTCAGCCACAACAGGTATCTCCTTCTAATCTTCATTCTCAACCTTCAGAATTGCCATCTTGTTCGCCATTACCTGTAGATCTGTCACCTGTGAATGCTCCCATTGATTCTCCTGTAGTACCTATGACTAATTCACCTACACCCACTTTAAACACTCTTCCTGAAAATACACCTACTCCAATTGACAGTCTTCAAAAAACACCATCACCCAAACAGCTTCGTGTCTACACAAGAAAAAGAAGACATATCCCTGAGACTGTTTTGCAATCTGATTCTTGCCGAGAATTGGATTTGGGTCCAGCTGCCGAAATGGAAGAAGAAATCAGTAAGTCCACTACTCTAGATGACTTTCCTATTGCTATTAGAAAAGGGGTTAGACAGTGCACCAAGCATCCTATTGAAAAATTTACTGGTTATAATTCATTGATGCCGTCTTTTCAAGCATTTACAACAACTTTGGATAAAGAACAGGTTCCCACAAGCATACCTGAAGCTCTAAAGGATCCAAAATGGAGAAGGGCTGTTGAAGAGGAAATTTGTGCACTAGAGAAAAATGCTACTTGGACCATTACAGACCTTCCTCAAGGAAAAAAGGCTGTCGGCTGTAAATGGATCTTTGTTGTAAAGTATAACTCCAATGGCAGTATCCAACGATACAAAGCTAGACTAGTGGCCAGAGGTTTCACGCAAACATATGGGATAGACTTCACAGAAACTTTTGCACCTGTGGCAAAGCTTAACACTATTCGAGTACTCCTAAGTTTGGCTGTAAATTGCGATTGGAAATTACACCAACTTGATGTAAAAAACGCATTTCTTAATGGCAAGCTTGAGGAAGAAGTCTATATGCAATTGCCACCTGGCTCAAAGTCTATTGAAGGTAGCAACAAGGTTTGCAAGCTCAACAAGTCTCTATACGGGTTAAAACAATCACCCAGAGCTTGGTTCGAGAGGTTCACTAAAGTCATTCTTCAAAATGGCTACAAGCAGTCCCTTGCCGATCATACACTTTTCATCAAGGTAACTTCTACAAATAAGAAAGCTATCCTAATTGTGTATGTGGATGACATCATTCTTACTGGAGATGATGAGGAAGAGATTAGCAATTTGAAGAAGTTAAACAGGGAATTCGAAACCAAGGACTTGGGAAAGCTAAGGTATTTCCTAGGAATGGAGGTGGCAAGATCAAAAGAAGGACTTGTGATCAACCAGAGAAAGTATGTACTTGATTTACTCAAAGAAACTGGTTTTCTTGGCTGTAAGCCGGCTGATACACCAATGGAGGCAAACTTGAGATTCAATAAAGAATATGAGTCCTTAGTAGAAAGAGACAAATTTCAAAGGTTAGTTGGGAAACTAATCTACTTATCCTTGACAAGGCCAGATATAGCTTTTCCCGTAAATGTGATAAGTCAACACATGACTAATCCTACTGAAGAGCATATGGCAGCAACAAATAGAATTCTCAAGTACTTGAAGAAAACTCCAGGACACGGCTTAATGTTTAAGAAGACACAAGACAGAACTGTTAAGATTTTTACAGACTCTAGTTGGGCTGGAGATCTCACTGAAAGAAGATCCACTAGTGGGTACTGCACTTTTGTTTGGGGTAACCTTACAACTTGGAGAAGTAAGAAACAATCTGTTGTTTCAAGAAGTAGTGCTGAAGCTGAATTTAGAGCACTAGCTTTGGGGATATGCGAAGGAATTTGGCTACTTAAATTACTAAAAGAACTTGGCACAAATCAGGAGGATCACTTTGAAGTTTTGTGTGATAATCAATCTGCCATTCAGATTGCCAAGAACCCAGTTCAACATGACCGAACAAAGCATGTTGAAATTGATAGGCATTTTATTGCTGATCAAGTCAACAAAAAGACAGCCACTCTTTCTTACATTCCTTCAGAAGGACAGATTGCAGACATTCTTACCAAGGCTTTACCAAAACCTGTGTTCAATAAATTCCTATTCAAGCTGGGATTATACAATGTATATTCTCCAGCTTGAGGGGGAGTGTAGGAATATTCTGTAAATATTTTAGGAATATTTTGTAGATATTTTTTTATTAAAATCCCTTATTTTAAGGGATCATATATCCTATTTAGTATCTTTCCTAACTTAGAGTTTCCTAAAGTAGTGTCATAGGTTGTATATAAAAACTCTGATTTATGTTCTATTTAATAAAATAATACTCTAATTTCTACAGATACTGGTGTTAACAGTTTTGACATGCTACTAACACTATAAAAGTAGAAGGATCGATTTTACCAGATTAAAGTAAAAAGACTTGCTGAGGGGAGTCAACTCATTCTGGAAAATCTTTGAAGTGTGTCGGGAGTGTACAAACGAGTCAGTATTAATCCCAATCAGGGTTTGTCTCCCGATTTTGTGGAGAACTTGATTGTCTAAGGTGGCGGGTTCAACAGAGTAGGAATGCCTCGTCAGGTTGTATCGTGCATGGTGCATGATCACTTATCAAGGGGATGTAAGCATCTATGCTTGGTAGGGTTCAAACCCTACTATTAGGCAAATGCTCATGTTCCCTTGGTAGGTGGTTGTGTGCCACGCTTGGTCTGTTTCAATGAGGCATTTCCTCTCTATGAACCCATCGCCTCTTCAAGCAGCCTCAAACACTTGAGCTTTCCATAGAGTCAGGAGGTAAAATCTCGACCAGAAACAATACTGACTTGTTGGGGGGTCTGTCGGTTCCCGATGAACGGACTTCAAATAGTTTTTCATGAGTCAACCTTCCTCCAACAAGACTAAATCCCAAGCTTTAATAGGGACGAAGTAGGAAAGTGATTATGAATATTAAATAAAGTATTTGATTATTAAATTTTCTATCCCTCCCATCAAATTTGTACGCCATAATGTGCGTTTAAATAGTACTATTAGTTAGTCAATGTTACTGTTTGAAAGCAATCTTGTCAATGGAGTTCTATTTTTCCAAACTTTGATATTGCTTTGATTTTGCAGGAAGTTGGGAACGTTCCATACGTGGTGGAGAATGGGTGTGGGAAATTTTTGAAGTCGCCAAAGCAGATAGCCAACATTGTTGCCCAATGGTTTGGCCCTAAAGCTGATGAACTGAAGACCATGTCGCAAAATGCTTTGAAATTGGCAAGGCCCGACGCTGTTTTCAAGATTGTCCATGATCTTCATGAGCTTGTTCGACAAAGAAATTTTGTACCCTTATATTCATGTACTACTTAATTCCTTAGATTAAAAAAGAAACCCTTTTTATTCCACTAAGCTTTCCCCTCTTATTTATTCAAGAGTTGAGTACGAATAGAAATGATTTAGAGGTTAGGAAGAGAATGGGGATCGAGAACAAGGAAGAAGAAGATTGAAATTCATTTTATAATTGAGAAAATGAAAATTACAATCGTTTCATATATGTCCTCTAACCAAATAAAAAGGGGATAATGACAGAAATTATTCCTATACTTTACCAAATCTTTTAATATGATACATGCACTTTCAATTTATTCAATGTGGTGCTTGTAATTTTTATCCTGTCCAATCTATCCATATGGTATTAAATTTTTGATTTGTTTTGACACGCGAACCTATAATAAATTGACATATGGTGGAATGGGTCACATCCAAAAATCCAACCGGCGAGAGGGACTTCTTATCAAATTCCCTCTTGAATGTAAAAAAATCAAGTAAAACATATATATATATATATAATTTTTTATTCCAGTTATTATAACGAAGAAATTGAACTGAAAAAAAAACTATAAATCTGAATATAAGAAAGGGAAATTTTGACGTGTTTTTTTTCTTTTAAATAGACAACATATCCAAAGTTTTTGAAGAGATCAGAGATGCAATCTCTTTGTTTGGCTTTTGTTATTTCATTTAATTTGATTTCAATGTTTAAATGAACTAAATTGAAATAAACAATCAAAAAGGAAAAGAAGAGAACAGAGTAATCTATTAAAAAAGAAAATGATAAACAAATAAAAGGATTTTGCAGAATACAAAATACCAGTATTCTTGATACAAAGGGTAAAACAAGAAGGAGATACAAAAGAGAGAGTGGTAGTGTTGATGGAGGCCGATTTACTCAATTGAGGAGGGGAACTAGAGATTAAAGAGAGTGAAAGAGGAGGAAGTTTAAAGTTGGCAGAGTGTCCCTTGTAGGTTTTTAAAAGTTTCATATCAAGAGTTATACAGCTTGGCACACTAGCGTGTGACTTGGCCATGTGACCCAAGTCAAAGAGTTACATAGGCACGGACATGGGCTGGGACACGATCGTGTGTCCCTACTTCGAATGCCCACAAGACCTGAGACACGGGAGTTTGAATTTTTCTATCATCTGCCATAAAATTCTAACTATTTTTGATTTAGTCCCGAATTGTTTCTAAAGTGTTTCTAAGGTCTCGAGGGCTCGAAAAAGGGACGTTATGCATGTGTTTGAATGGAATATAATGTGTTTTATAAATGGTTGTAATCGAATGTTTTAAGTTAAAAGTTTTCGGTAATGCTATGTAACACTATTCCAACGACGGATATAGGTTAAGGGTGTTACACTTATTTAGGGAAAAAATTTTATTTACCATTCGATAGTCTCCCCACGAAATAATGATTCAGGGAATAGATGGGTAACAAATTAGGTCAAGCTTTCAATTTTACACTCACCATTATCATTTATTTCTCACATCTGAAACCTTTTCCCTATTTTCCATGCTTCTTCCTTCCATTGTAATCATCAACAAATTCCCAACTTATCAATTTCAAATTTTTAATCCTATTTTCTCCCAACCTTATCTCCCTTTGATAAACTCTAACAAGGCCTTTAATCTCAAAATTGTTTTTCTAACTCTAAATGCCCTCAACAAGGCCTTCTCTTGCTTTCAATTGAGGTGGAAACTTGAGAAAAGAGACAACCGGATAGTAGTTCGATGTGAAGTCTTGTTTCCATTTTACCCTCCCATTTCTCATCTCAGAAAAAGCTTTCACTTAGCCTGATGTAAGTCCCGACCTTCCTTGCTTCCTTCGTCTTCGATCAGTAGCAGTCCTTCCTTAGGTTAACCTTTATCTCTTTCGTTATTCCTTTCGATTTCTACTCTGCCTCTTTTAGTAACCCTAACAAGATTGGTTCAAAGTCTTGAAAATGGAAATGACAAATCTATGTTTTGCTAAAAGGGTTATCTCTGTCTCCATTTGAATCTCTAATCTACCAAAAATTTCCCTATATTTGCAGTCAATTCATCTGCTTATAATTATCTCTTCTCCCATTTTAATTTTTTTTCTGATTTTTTTCGTTAAATTAGTAGAAATAATAGGTTTCTTTTCAGTTTTGAAGATTGATATTGGTTTTATATTGCTAAACTTTAATGGTGTAATATGAGGCCAAATATAATTAGAAGTGGGGAATGAGAAGTAAGGCTTTCGGATAATTTCTCGTAACTAATGTCCCTTTCTTTTCATGTTTGTAGTGGAAACTAGTCTGCCATTGAGATAAATACAACTGTAGAGATGAGAGTTTCTAATAATGTTATTAACTCTGTTTATAGGGAGAATAGTTGCAATCTAGCTCGCTTAAGAGAGGTAACATTTTTTTTCTTAACTCTTTCTGTATTGTTTTATTAGCATTTTTCCAAAAAGATGTTTGGTATAGTATTTAGTTGGTTAGAGTGATTCTGTTCCTAATTGTAATACCCTTAACTCTTATCCGTCGCCGGACTAGGGTTATGAGGCATTACCAGACATATCGAAACATTTTATAATCATTTCACAAATATCATTCTCACATCATAGCATCATAGTAAAACATCATCACAAAGTACCTTTCTTAGGTCAACGAGACCTTAAACATGCTTTAGTAAGGAATT
Source organism: Gossypium hirsutum (assembly GCF_007990345.1). Classification (NCBI taxonomy): domain Eukaryota; kingdom Viridiplantae; phylum Streptophyta; class Magnoliopsida; order Malvales; family Malvaceae; genus Gossypium; species Gossypium hirsutum. The sequence goes on from NC_053429.1 coordinate 44,627,760, forward strand.
GAGATTAATCAAGCAAATACAAAATCTCTCAAAACTATACAATTTTTTCTAAGTTATAAAGGTCACACGCCCGTGTGAACAGGCCATGGCGAAACAGGGCATACATTCTGACTTATCCACACGGCCATAAGACACGCTCGTGTGCCAGGCCATGTGAAAATTAAAGAGGCTATTGACTTGACTACATGGCCGACCACATGCCCATATGCCAGCCCATGTGCCACTCACACGACCAGTAGACAGGCTTGTGTGCCTAAGCCGTGCTTAAGACTGACTTTTAATTGTAGGACTACCCTAAGGGACACACGGCCGTATAACATAACCGTGTGTCACACACGGCTGAGACACACGCCTGTGTCTCTGCCCGTGTGGACAAAAATAGGCTAGTTGCACAGCCAATTTGCCACACTTAATGGTTATCCCTACAAGTCCAAAATCAAAGCACAATTGCATCATAATTTCAACCAATTTTAATCACAAAACATACATCCTTCATGTCATATAATCACCAACCAATATCATCATTATCATCCAAACCAAAACATACCAAAGTCACATACCAAATTCGTTCATTCATACATGTCATTATCCCAATTTTTCACATCCATTTTTCATATCAAAATCATACCATTTCCATAACTAATTCAAATAACTAACTTACCCAATTTGACCATTTCTCACTAGGCCAATTATGCACTTTAAAACATACCATTTCTTAACACAACTTACATACCAAAAACCAAACTAAATAGCAACTTTAATCTAGCCATATCACATGGCATGGTATACACTTCACAAATCATATTCAAATACTTCTACCCTATACATGCCATATTTCAATATTCATATTTTCAAAAGGTACTAAAATAGAGTTCGATAGTGTGGTGATGATCCTTGATGATCCTCGAGCTTTCGGTAGCTTCGATAATCTATAAAACAATTGAAAAACACGCAAAATAAGCTTTTAAAAGCTTAGTAAGCCATATACAAATAAACTTATCACATAACACAATTCTAAACCAATTCATTCATATAGCTCATGACAAAATATAATCACATATCTATATGTCTCATATAGCTCATTTGATCATAATTCATTCACATATAACATATGTCCACAAATGTACATATATTGTAACACCCCGAACCCGAGACCGACACCGGAGTCGAACACGAGGTGTTAACAGAGTTTAAACCCCTTATAAAAATATTTCCCAGACGCTGCCCAATCTGCATACTAGTCGCTTTAAAAATCATATCTTGAGTTTCACAACTCGAAAATCAGTTTCGTGATTTTTCCCTGAAACTAGACTCATATGCCCATCTACATATTTTTTTCTAGAATTTTTGGTCAGGCCAATTAGTACAGTTTATTAGTCAAAGTCCCCCATGTTACAGGGATCGACTACACTGACCTTTGCGCATTACGACTTGGATATCTCCCTTCACAGAGCTTCAATACTGATGCCGTTTGTTTCTATGGAAACTAGACTCAGAGAGGAATCTATACATATATGGTATGACTCCTAATTATCTCTGGTTAATTTATAATGAATTTCCAAAGTCGGAACAGGGAATCCAGAAACTGTTCTGGCCCTGTCTCACGAGAACCTGAATATCGCTTAACATACTGTCCATATGATCATTTCGTTACTTTCCTATGAAAATAGATTCATCAGGGTTCGTTTACATAATTTATTCACTATTTAATTCCATTCCTACTATTTTTAGTGATTTCCCAAATCTACATCACTGCTGCTGTCAGCATCTGCCTTTAAGGTAGACTTTACCTATTTCATAGTTTCCATAATTCAACTAGCCCTTTTAACATGAGTAGCACAAATGATGATGGTGATTAACCATTCCCATGGCCAATCCTTGTCAAGCATATTCACACTAAATGATTATAACATTATACTCAAACATATATAAGCCATTTTCGCATGGCTAACCAAAATTATACAAGTCCAAAGGGTCCATGACCCACAACAAACGGGTAGTCCTATACATGCCATATCCAGAGTTCAACTAAAAGAGTACCAAAAGAGCTTTGATAGTGTGGATGACTTCGACTTCGATGATCCCGAATCTGATAGCTAACGAACAATATCTATAAAACAGAGAGCCAAAGCAACGGGGTAAGCATTTTAAAGCTTAGTAAGTTTCAAGTAATGAAATCGGCTTTGACTAAAGTATTGCATTCACATAGCTAAATAAATCACTTTATTAATTCACATTCTCATAAGCATACTTACTTCACACTTCATCAACATATACACACACAAGGTATCAACCTATCTAAAAGCCGAAAATTCGTTAGTCGATTGAACGAATATTATTTAAAGCGAATCGACTTTTTTTTTTCGAAGCACATGCAAACATACCTTATCGTTTGGGTTTATCGAGCGTATTAATTGAATTTATTGCAGCACAAAACGCTCACATTCAAACCCAAGTTTCTTCGGAATTTAGCCGGATATAACCACAAGCTCAATTGCCTTCGGGTCTTAACCCGGGTATAGCAACTCGCACGAATGCCTTCGGGTCTTAGCCCGGATATATCAACTTGCACAATTGCCTTCGGGTCTTAGCCCGGATATATCAATTCGCACAAACGCCGTCGGGTCTTAGCCCGGATATATCAGTTCGCACAAATGCCTTCGGGTCTTATCCCGGATATATCAATTCTCACAAATGCCTTCGGGTCTTATCCCGGATATATCAAATCGCACAAATGCCTTCGGGTCTTAGCCCGGATATATCAATTCGCACAAATGCCTTCAGGTCTTAGCCCGGATATATCAATTCGCACAAATGCCTTCCGGTCTTAGCCCGGATATATCAATTCGCACAAATGCCTTCGGGTCTTAGCCCGGATATATCAATTCGCACAAATGACTTCGGGTCTTAGCCCGGATATATCAATTCGCACAAATACCTTCGGGTCTTATCCCGGATATATCAATTCGCACAAATGCCTTCAGGTCTTAGCCCGGATATATCAATTCGCACAATGCTTTCCGGTCTTAGCCCGGATATATCAATTCGCACAAATGCCTTCGGGTCTTATCCTGGATATATCAATTCGCACAAATGCCTTCGGGTCTTAGCCCGGATATCATTCAAATGCTCATGCACACATATATCAACAATCATGACACATCCATATTTCACTTTCGTTACTAAGGCTCAAACACAAAGCATTTATTAAACCTTTCCAATTTCGGCTCAATAGCCACACACAAAGAGCATGATTTCAATTGGCTTTATAACATAGTCTCTATGCACATTCGACTATCCATCATAGTATGACTAATCATTTCAATATAATTCAAGTAGGGTCATTACTCGAAGACTTACCTCAGTTGTTGTCGAACGACTTCAATGGCTATTCAATTACTTTTTCCTTCCCTTTATCGGATCTAGTTCCCCTTTGCTCTTGAGCTTAAGTTCAACAAGATTTAAAATAGTCATTAATCGACTATTCAAGTATTACTTTCAGAATAATATATATATTGATCCGACTTTCACACACATAGATTATAGTAAGCTTTATAATAATCAATAAATAATTCATTGGCAAATTTTCATTAATGTTTACAACAAAATCACATATTCACTACGAGCTGTTTTCCTGAGTAGCAGTTACTAAATTATTTATAACTGGAGCTACTAAACTCCAAATCACTTTCCGTTAATTTTCCCTGAATATAGACTCGTATATCTTCCATCCATAAAATTTTCAGAATTTTAGGCTTGGCCAATCAATACCAGATTTTTCTTAAAGTTTCCCCTGTTTCACTGTTTGACTATTCTGACCACTCTTCACTACGAATCAAATTTCTCATTTTACAGAATTCAAAATGTGTTGTATTTGATCTAATTTGAAACTAGACTCATTAAGGAGTCTAAGCATATAAATTTTATCTTATAATCATTTTTGTACAATTTATAATGATTTTCTAAAAACAGAACAGGGAATCTAGTAGTCATTTTGACTCAGCCCCACAATACTTCAAATATCTCAAGATCGGTAACTCTTTTGTTTTTATAGTTTCTTTTGTAAGAAAATAGACTCTTCAAGCTTTAATGAAATAATTCACTCAGCTTCTAATTCAACTCCTACAAATTATGGCGATTTTCCAAAATCACCTTACTGTTGCTGTCCCCAAACAGATTATTACCAAATCAAATACTAACATTAGCATTTCACCTTAATAGCTAGCTTACCAAGCCTTAATTTAACATATAATTCACACATATCACATTCAGCTATATATACATTTATCATATTTCCATTTCAGCATATATAACTAACATTTATTCCGAAATTTTAATATCTAATTGCTTATAAACTTTCTTCGGATGTCGTCGACTAATTGATCGGCTACTCAACTACTTTCGATTTTCCCCGATCTAAATCCAATTTCTTGGTTTCTTGATCTTAACATATTCAAATAAATCTCATTTTAAAATATTTTCATTCAATTTAGTCTAATAACGCATAAATGGGTAAATTACATTTTTACCCCTAATATTTCGCACTTTCACAATTTAGTCTTTATTCCACAAAACACAAAATACACAAAATTTGGTCACACTCCTTAAGGGCCGAATCTTCCTAGTACCCATATAAGTCCATACATTTCATTTATTTCACCTTTGAGTCCTTCAAAAATTTATTTTTGTAATTTAGCCCTAACTACTCAAAATCACCAAAAACTTCAACACAAAACATATTAATCTTTAACATATCTTTCATTTTTCATCAACAACTATCAAAAAGCTCAAGCACTCATCAATGGCAAAACACAAAATCATCATCAATTCACAAAATTGAACCATGGGTTTTAAAGAACACAAAGCAATGATATCAAAAATGTGAAAATTATCAAAAACCAAACAAAAGACTAACCTTAATCTAACTCCCAATGGCCGAACCTTAGCCAAGCTTTTCTCTTTTTCTTCTTTCTCCAGTTTCGACAATGGAGAAGATGATATGATAGTGGCTTCCTTTCTCTTTTTTTTTTATTCTTTCTTTAATTCATTATGTCCCCAATAACCCAATTTCCTATTATAATATCTAATTCAACAAATAAATTGCCCATCATCAATCCATCTTGCCCGGCCACTATAAGGGAATTGGGCAAATTTGACATGCAAGTCCACCTTTGTGTTGACATGCACTAATAAGCCCTTTAAAATTAGCCTATCATATTTCACTATGTCTCATGTTGATCCCTATTTAATAATTCCTCATACAATTGGCAAAATTAGGGAAAGAAATTTCCACATATGCATGTACACACATAATAAGCATAGAATATAACAATTAATTATTTTCATAACTCGGTTTTGTGGTCCCGAAACCACTTCCCGACTAGGGTCAATTTAGGGCTGTCACATATATTTACCTTTCATTCTCAAACATGATATACATTTCAAATGTACCTGAATTGGATACACATTCACTTAGTCATTCATTTCTCGGAATGCCCGTTTAACAGTACATAATCAAATAGGATATGTGGATAACTCAAAAAACTCGTATAATACCAACGTACCAGACGTGGTCTTACATGTAATCAAATATTGATGCCACTATCCCAGACAGAGTCTTATACGAAATCAAATACGATGTTGATGTCCCAGACATGGTCTTACACGTAAATCTCAAATCGATGCCAACGTCCTAGACATGGTCTTATACGAAATCACATATAGGAATCCTATGTCATGACATATGTATCCTAACTATTCCTATGGTTCATACGAGACTTTTTGGACGTCATCACATTTTCGAAACTTTTTCAGATTTTTCATATTCAACTCAAATAGCCATTTATCATTATTCATTAACATATAAGCAATAATAATTCAATTCAAATACATTTATTTGTATATCGACTTACCTCGTATGGGAATAAACAGAAACAAACGACAATTTAACTACTTTCGACTTTCCTCGATCTAATTCTGTTTTCCTTAGTTCTTGATCTATACACATTCAAATTTAACTCCTTTATTCATAAAATCATTCAATTCAGTCCAAAAACATATAATTAAGGCATTTTACAAATTCGCCCTATGTAACAGTCCGGTTTCGACTCTAGTAAAAAACGTAGTTTCAAGACCACGTAACTAATTCTGAAAAATATTTTAATATTATTTTCTGTGTCTATGATATGTGAATTTACATCTGCGAAGTTTCTGTGAGTTAATTTGTCCGTTTTTGTGCTTAATTATGAAAAAAGATTAAATCGCGAAAAGTGTAAAAGCTGAGTGCTAGATGTTAAAGCACCTATTTGATTTGGCTTACTTAAGTGAGGGTCCTTGCATGTCAAAATTTCCATTTGTTTTAATGATGAACAAATATGGTCATGTAGTTGGTAAATTTAATGTTATTTCATTAAGGGCAAAATGGTAAAAGGTTAATAAAATGCTTAATATAATAAAACAAAGCATGCAAATGGCCATTTTCACTTTGTTCATACTGAAATTGAAGAAAGAAAAGCTAGGTTTTCATGTTTAAACATTGGACTATTGAAGAACTTGATTAAGGTATGAGTTTTTCTCGGTTTTTGATAATTTCTACATTTCTGTGATCATTGCTTCTTGTTCTTCAAAACCCGTGTCTGAATTTCAGTTTTTGTTGAAGATTATGAAATGTTTCATTAATGATTATATGAGATTTGTAATGTCTTTATATGGATTATGAAATATATATGTGAGATTATTATACTTTGTTCTTGAATTTTGATGGAATAGAGTTATTTCGACTAATTTGTGAAAATGAGGTTTTGAAGGACTAAATTATGAATTAAATATATTAATTGGGCTTGTATGGAAGCTATGTATATTCAGTCAAGCTATGATTTTGGTGAATTTTGCATATTTGTGATTTTGTGAAAAATAGACTAAATTGTCATAGTGTGAAAGTGTAAGGGCTAAATTGCAAAGTGTCCTAAATATGTGTATATGGATTAAATTGAATGAAATGAATGATTGGATGGTTGAATTTGTATTGTGTTAGATCAAGAACAAAGAAAATTGGACTTAGATTGGGGGAAGTTTAAAATAGTTGAATAGTCGACTCATTCCATCTGAAATCTGTACGAGGTAAGTCAAATTACAATTACAGACTAAATTGATTGGATTTTGTATATGCTAGTTATAATCTGTATTAGATGGCCTTGAGAGCCTGATGTATGAATTCCGAGTAAGTTCCTATGATATGCTAGTATCCGAAAATATCTATATTATTCTAAAGGAATGTTGACATTGATACAAGATATCATGTAACACTGTGTCTGGGACACATGCCTCGATTTGAGAATTACATGTAAAACCATGTCTGGGACATTAGCATCGTATCTGATTTTGTGTAAGACCCTGTCTGGGACAGAGGCATATAAGACCACGTCCGGGACGTCGGCATTGTACCCGGTTATGAGTATCTGAATCATTTCTGAACCATCTGATGATAGAGTACAAGTTATGGAAATGAATATATGAAATATATAATCTATACAGGTACTTTTATATTGTACTAAATTTCTAAATATGAAAGACTCTGTTTCTGTGAAGTATGTATGGAATTTCGAATTGAAGCATGACATGTATGCAAACAAATGAGCATGGTTAGGCTTATAAACTATTCTGTGAAATGATTATGAATTTTTACTGTTGAATTGTACTTTATATGCTTTAGTAGTTAGAGAAATTGTATTTGGCTTACTAAGCTCTTTGTAGCTTCCTTTGTGTGATTTTTGTCTGTTTTACAGTTATCATAGCTATTGAAGGCTCGGGGATAGTCGAGGATCGTCACCATACTATCAACTCAATTTGGTACTTTTGAAAGTGTAAATATGTCTAAGTATGGCATGTATAGGTTAGAATGTCTAGGTATTTAAAGCTTTGATATGTATATATGTTATGCCATGAGAGTTGGCTAGCAAATGATATGTTTGTGCATAGTTTTGATATTTGGTTGGTAATGCCTAATGGTTTATATTGGTAATATTTTATGATCTAATATGATTTGGTCATTTTAAGCATGGAATTGGCTAAAAATTGTGGAAAGAATATTGTTTAATGTTGCTTGTAGGAATGGCCCAAATAGGGGTGGCAAGTTGGCTTAAATCAAGCCTGCATTTTGCCACACGGTCAGGTACCACGGGCGTGCCTTGTGGCCGTGTATGTAAATTAGTAACCTCTTAAGATCCACACGGCTATAGCACATGGGCGTGTCATATGGCCGTGGGCTCAAGTCAGTCGCTAGCTAAGTTCCACACGGCCATAGCACACGGGCGTGTTTGTTGGCCGTGGGTGAAAGTCAATATGTATGCCTTGTTAGCACGGCTGGTTCACATGGGTGTGTCTGGTACCCGTGTGAGGCACACGGCCTAGTTACACGGGCGTGTGACTTCAATAGAATCAGAAAATTTTCTGAGTTCTGAAATTTATGAATGTGTTCGGTTTAATCCTGACTGTCTTTAAAAGTATGTTTTAGGTCTCGTAGACCATCATAAGGGATAAATGGTTGATGATTGCATATGTATTATGTTACGTGATTCTAAATTGGTCTAAAATGTTCTGTCTCTCTAGTAATGCCTTGTAACCCTAATCCGATGACGGTTACGGGTTAGAGGTGTTACGTTTTATTAGTGTCAGAGCTATGGTTTAGTCAGTTCTAGGACTACCATAGCGTATGTGAGTCTAGCTATACATGCCATATATCTAAAACTGTGATAGTGTGATGAATCCTGACATTTAAGTGTGCTTTTATATAGCAAATAGATCCCGATAGAGCTGTAGCTAATGATGTAGAAAGCAACGGCCCTGCTCCCACGTAAGAGACTGTGCAAGCTGATTCTCGATCGGCTACGAGTAGCCGTGATGGTGAGGCTAAACAAGCCTTCTATCAGATGATGAATGATTAGTTCACTCAGTATATTAGACCCAATCCGGCTATACAACAACCTCCACCCCCGGTTAATCCTTCTCAAAATTCTGGTTATGCCCTCAGTGAATCTGGTTCAGCCAAGTAAACCACCGGTTGATAAGATTAGAAAATATGGGGCTGAAGAGTTCCGAGATACAACGAATGATGATGCTGAAAGAGCCAAATTCTGGTTAGAGAATACAATACGAGTGTTTGATGAAATGTCTCTAAATCTTGAAGAATGTATAAAATTTGCCATTTCATGTAAAAAGAAATTTCTCTAAATCCTGATGAAATTTCTCGAAATCCTGTGGTTCCGAGTGAACGAGTTACGTGAGATTTCTTCCAAGCTGAATTCTGGAAGAAATATATCAGTTAAAGATTCATCGATCAGAAACGCAAAGAGTTTCTCGAGCTCAAACAAGGTTGTATGTCTGTTACTGAATACGAACTTGAATTTGTGAGATTGAGTCAGTATGCTCGGGAGTGTGTATCGAATGAAGCAATAATGTGCAAAAGGTTTAAAGATGGACTAAACGAAGATATTTTTCTGTTAGTTGGGATTTTTAAGATTAAAGAAATGGTAGTGCTCGTTGAACGAGCTTGTAAAGCTGAAGAATTAAGTAAAGAGAAAAGAAAAGCTGATTCTGAAGCTAGAGATGTTAGAAAGAGATCTTCAAGTAGATCATTTCAATCTGTGTCAAAGAAATTCCGAGATGATCATAGCCGTTCAAAGGCTAATGTGAGACATTAAAATCGAGATCGAGCTAGATCGTATTTGAATTTCAGAGCTCCTGCTACATCTGTTACAAGTGTCGAAAATGTTCAATTTGAGAAACCTGAATGTAAGCACTATGGTAAAAGACATCCAAAAAATTGTAGATTGAATGACCGAGCCTATTTTCGATGTAGATCTCTGGACCATTTTGTAAGAGATTATTCTGAACCTGCTGAGAAAGAGAATGTACAAAATTCGAGACCGAGCAACACCTCAGCTAGAGGTAGACCTTCCAAAAACACAGGAAATGCAAGTGGTGGTCAAAGAGCTGCTAGGGATACTGCTGTTAGATCTGAGGAGAGAGCACCTGCCAGAGCCTATGCTATCTGAGTTCGTGAGGAAGCCTCGTTTCCAAATGTGATTACTGGTACTTTTACTCTTTATGATACTTCTGTGATTGCATTGATAGACCCTGGATCAACGGATTCTTATATCTATATGAATTTAGTGCACAGTAAGACTCTGGCTGTAGAGTCTACTGAATTTGTAATTAGAGTATCGAACCCCTTAGGCAAAAATGTCCTGGTTGATAAAGTCTGCAAGAATTGCCTGTTAATGATTCGAAATATCAGTTTTCCTACTAAACTGATGCTTTTACCTTTCGATGAATTTGATATAATTCTGGGAATGGACTGGTTAACTTTGCACAATGCTATTGTGAATTGCAAATGAAAAGTCATTGATTTAAGGTATAAGAATGATGAAATAATTCGAATTGAGTCTAGCAATCTAAATGGACTACCAACTGTGATATCTACAATGAAAGGACAAAAATTTGTGAAGAAAGGCTGTGAAGCCTACTTGGATTTTGTGTTAGACTCGAAAGTGGATGATAGGAAAGTTGAATCAGTGCCCGTTGTCTGCAAATTTTCTGATGTGTTTTCTAAAGAACTATCAGGTTTGCCTCTGATTCGAGAAGTCGATTTTGACATTGAATTAGTACCTGGTACTACTCTTATTTCAATAGCTCCATATAGAATGGCCTCGACCGAGTTAAAAGAATTAAAATCTCAGTTGCAAGAATTGATCAATCGAGAATTTGTTAGACCGAGTTTTTCACCATGGGGTGCTCTTGTCCTGATTGTGAAAAAGAAAAATGGCACAATGAGAATGTGTATTGATTACCGTCAGCTTAACAAAGTGACTATAAAGAACAAATATCCTCTGCCCAAAATTGATGACTTATTCGATCAGGTGAAAGGTGCTACTGTGTTTTCAAAGATAGATCTGAGATCGGGTTACTATCAGTTGCGGGTAAAAGACCCTGACATTCCGAAAACTGCTTTCAGAACAAGGTACAGACATTATGAATTTTTAGTTATGCCTTTTGGTATAATGAATGCACCTGTTGTCTTTATGGATTTCATGAATAGAATTTTCAGACCGTATTTAGATTAATTTGTTATGGTATTCATTGATGACATATTGATTATTCACGTGATGAATTTGAACATGTTGAACATCTGAGAATAGTTCTACAGACTCTGCGAGATAAATAGTTGTATGGAAAGTTCAGTAAATGTGAATTATGGTTGTAAGAAGTTGGTTTCCTGGGTCATATTGTATCAGCCTCTAGTATCCAAGTTGATCCGAGCAAGATTTCAGCTATTTTGGATTGGAAATTTTCGAGGAATGTATCTGAAGTCCGTAGTTTTCTAGGACTTCCCGATTACTACAGATGATTTGTAAAAGATTTCTCTGTGATAGCAACTCCGTTGACAAAATTGCTCCAGAAAGATGTGAAATTTGAATGGTCTGAGAAATCAAAAAAGTTTTGATCGGTTAAAAGCTCTGTTAACTGAAGCTCCAGTTTTGGTACAACTTGAATCAGGTAAAGAATTTGTTGTTTACAGTGATGCTTCATTGAATGGGCTCGGTTGTGTTCTAATGCAAGAAGGAAAAGTTGTTTCTTATGCTTCGAGACAGTTAAAGCCTCATGAGAAGAACTATCCGACACACGATTTTGAGCTAGCTGCCATTGTGTTTGCTTTGAAGATCTGGCGTCACTATCTGTTTGGTGAGAAATGTCACGTGTTTTCTTATCATAAAAGTCTGAAGTATTTAATGACTCAAAAAGATTTGAATCTGTGACAGAGAAGATGGTTAGAACTGCTAAAAGACTACGAACTTGTGATTGATTATCACCCGGGAAAAGCAAATGTTGTTGCTAACGCCTTAAGTCAGAAATTGTTGTTTGCTCTGTGTGCAATGAATGCTCATTTGGTTCTGTCTGATGATGGTTCCATTTTAGCTGAATTAAAAGCAAGACATTTGTTCTTACATCAGATTATCGAAGCTTGGAAGGTTGATAATGAATTAATAACAAAACAAGCTCAGTGTGATTCTGAATGTCGAGTTGATGTTGATGATTGTTTGAGATTCAGAAATATATTTTGTGCTCCGAGAAATCCAAAATTAATTCAGACAATTTTAAGTGAAGCTCATAGTAGTAGATTTTCTGTACATCCAGGAAGTATGAAAATGTACAATGACTTGAAACAACATTATTGGTGGTTTGGAATGAAAAGAGATATCTCTAATTTTGTTTCTAAATGTTTAATGTTTCAGCAAGTTAAAGATGAACATTAGGTGCCATCTGGGTTATTACAATTGATTATGATTCCGAAGTGGAAATGAGATTGAGTGACCATGGATTTTGTTTCGGGTTTGCCCTTGTCTCCGAAAAAGAAAGACGCAATTTGGGTTGTAGTTGACAGATTGATGAAGTCAGCTCATTTTATTCCAGTACAATCTGATTTCTCACTTTATAAGTTAGCTGAGCTTTATATTTCTGATATTGTGAGATTGAATGGTGTACCATTGTCGATAGTGTCAGATAGAGACCCAAGATTTACATCGCGATTTTGAAAGAAGCTGCAAGATGCTCTGGGTACTAAATTGCATTTTAGCACTGCTTTTCATCCGCAAACAGATGGTCAATCTGAACGGAGTATTCAGATACTCGAGGATATGTTGAGATGTTGCTTTCTTGAGTTTGAAGGTGCGTGGGAACAATATCTACCTTTGATTGAATTTGCTTATAATAATAGCTTTCAATCAAGCATTAAAATGGCACCGTACGAAGCCTTATATGGTAGAAAGTGTAGAACTCCATAATATTGGACTAACTCAGTGAGAATAAGATTTACGGTATTGATCTGATAAAAGAAATAGAACAGAAGGTGAAAGTAATCCGAGATAGTCTGAAAGCTGCCTCTGATCGTCAAAAATCTTATGCAGATTTAAAACAAAAAGATATCGAATTTGAAATCGGTGATAAAGTGTTTTTGAAAGTATCTCTGTAGAAGAAACTATTCCAATTTGGCAAAAAGGGCAAGTTGAGTCCTAGGTTCATTGGACCATGTGAAATCATCGAGCTAGTTGGGTCGGTTGCTTATAGATTAAAGCTACCATCTGAGCTGGAAAAGATTCATAACGTGTTTCACGTATTGATGCTTCGATGATACAGATCTGATCCTTCGCATGTAATTTCACCGTCTGAGATTGAAATTTAGCCTGATATGACTTACGAAGAAAAACCGATCTGTATTTTAGCTCGTGAGGTTAAAGAGTTGCAAAACAAGAAAATTCCATTAGTTAAAGTGTTGTGGCATCGACACGGTGTTAAAGAGGCCACGTGGGAATCTGAAGATGCTATGAAACAACAATATTCAAATCTGTTTAATGGTAAGATTTTCGAGGACGAAAATCCCTTAGGGGGGAGAATTGTAACAGTCCTATTTCGACTCTAGTCAGAAAAGTGGTTTCAAGACCACGTAACTGATTCTGAAAAGTATTTTAATATTATTTTCTGTGTCTGTGATATGTGAATTTACATCTGTGAAGTTTCTGTGAGTTAATTTGTCTGTTTCTGTGCTTAATTATGAAAAAGGATTAAATCGCGCAAAGTGTAAAAGCTGAGTGCTAGATATTAAAGCACTTATTTGATTTGGCTTACTTAAGTGAGGGTCCTTGCATGTCAAAATTTCCATTTGTTTTAATGATGGACAAATATGGTCATGTAGTTGGTAAATTTAATGTTATTTCATTAAGGGCAAAATGGTAAAAGGTGAATATAATGCTTAATATAATAAAACAAAGCATGCAAATGGCCATTTTCACTTTGTTCATACCGAAATTGAAGAAAGAAAAGCTAGATTTTCATGTTTTAACATTCGACTATTGAAGAACTTGATTAAGGTATGAGTTTTTCTTAGTTTTTGATAATTTCTACGTTTCTATAATCGTTCTTCGTGTTTCAAAACCCATGTCTGAATTTCAGTTTTTGTTGAAGATTATGAAATGTGTCATTGATGATTATATGAGCTTTGTAATGTTTTTATATGGATTATGAAAGATATATGTGAGATTATTATACTTTGTTCTTGAATTTTGATGGAATAGACTTATTTGGACTAATTTGTGAAAATGAGGTTTTGAAGGACTAAATTGTGAATTAAATATGTTAATTGAGCTTGTATGGAAGCTATGTATATTCGGCCAAGCTATGATTTTGGTGAATTTTGCATATTTGTGATTTTGTGAAAAATGAACTAAACTGTCAAGTGTGGAAGTGTAAGGGCTAAATTGCAAAGTGCCCTAAATATGTGTATATGGATTAAATTGCATGAAATGAATGATTGGATGGTTGAATTTGTATCGTGTTAGATCAAGAACAAAAAAAATCGGACTTAGATCAGGGGAAGTTTAAAATAGTTGAATAGTACTGTCTAAAATCTGTACGAGGTAAGTCAAATTACAATTACAGACTAAATTGATTGAATTTTGTATATACTAGTTATAATCTGTATTGGATGGCCTTGAGAGCCTGATGTATGAATTCCGAGTAAATTCCTATGATATGCTAGTATCCGAAAAGATCTGTATTATTCTAAAGGAATGTTGACATTGATACAAGATATCGTGTAAGACCGTGTCTGGGACACATGCCTCGATTTGATAATTACGTGTAAGACCATGTCTGGGACATTGGCATCGTATCTGATTTTGTGTAAGACCCTATCTGGGACAGAGGCATCGATACTGAATTACATGTAAGACCACGTCTGGGACGTCGGCATTTTACCCGGTTATGAGTATCTGAATCGTTTCTGAACCATCTGATGATAGAGTACAAGTTATGGAAATGAATATATGAAATGTATAATCTATACATGTACGTTTGTATCGTACTAAATTTCTAAATATGAAAGACTCTATTTCTGTGAAGTATGTATGGAATTTGGAATTGAAGCATGACATGTATACAAACAAATGAGCATGGTTAGGCTTATGAACTATTTTGTGAAATGATTATGAATTTTTGCTATTGAATTGTACTTTATATGATTTAGTAGTTAGAGAAATTGTATTTGGCTTACTAAGCTCTTTGTAGCTTACTCTGTGTGATTTTTGTCTGTTTTACAGTTATAATAGCTACTGAAGGCTCGGGGATAGTCGAGGATCATCACCACACTATCAAACTCAATTTGGTACTTTTGAAAGTGTAAATATGTCTAAGTATGGCATTTATAGGTTAGAATGTCTAGGTATTTATAGCTTTGATATGTATATATGTTATGCCATGAGAGTTGGCTAGCAAATGATATGTTTGTACATAGTTTTGATATTTGGTTGGTTATGCCTAATGGTTTATATTGGTAATGTTTTATGATCTAATATGATTTGGTCATTTTAAGCATGGAATTGGCTAAAAATTGTGGCAAGAATGTTGTTTAACTTTGCTTGTAGGAATGGCCCAAATAGGTGTGGCAAATTGGTTAAATCAAGCCTGCATTTTGCCACACGGTCAGGTACCACTGGCGTGCCTTGTGGCTGTGTATGTAAATCAGTAACCTCTTAAGATCCACATGACTATAGCAGATGGGCATGTCATATGGCCGTGGACTCAAGTCAGTAGCTAGCTAAGTTTCACACGGCCATAGCACACGGGCGTGTCTGTTGGCCTTGGGGGAAAGTTAGTATGTATGCCTTGTTGGCACGGCTGGTTCACATGGGTGTGTTTGGTACCCTTGTGAGGCACACGGGCTGGTTACACGGGCATGTGACTTCAACAGAATTGGAAAATTTTCTGAGTTCTGAAATTTATGAATGTGTTCGGTTTAATCTTGACTGTCCTTAAAAGTATGTTTTAGGTCTTGTAGATGATTGCATATGTATTATGTTACGTGATTTTAAATTCGTCTGAAATGTTCTGTCTGTCTGATAATTCCTTGTAACCCTAATCCGATGACGGTTACTGGTTAGGGGTGTTACACCCTAGCCCTCATTCTAACTTGGTCGAATATTCATGTAGTCCATATAAGCCCATATATTTTATTTATTTCACATTTTAGTCTCTCAAAATCTCATTTTCACAATTTAGCCCAAATTACTCAAATTCGTCAAAAATTCAAATACAAAACATATTAATCTAACACATATCTTTCATTTTTCATTAATTAACATCACAAAGCTCACAATTTCATCAATGGCTCAACTAAAAATCTTCATAAATTTCTTAAATTGAGACATGGGCTTGACAGAATACTTGACAACGATTACAAAAACATAGAAATTATTAAAACCGAGCAAAAACAGACTTACTAATGAATCATGCAAAGGCCGAATGCTTTAAGGTATTTAATGGTTTCTCTTTCTTCAATTTTTGGTCAACAAAGATGAACAAATGAATATCATTTGTTTTGTTTTAATTTTATTAACTTAAATACCAAATTACCTATATAACCTTAATTATAAAACATGAAATCCATTCAATTCATGCCCGTAATAGTCCACTCAAGCTAATAATGGTATAATAACAACATAAGGACCTTTACTTTAATATCACATAGCATTTAAAAACTTTAAACATGTAGAATGCAACTTTTACATTTTCTGCTGTCATTTTTCATAATTCAACACACAACGATAAAATTAAATCACAGAATTTTCACAGATAACAATTCACATATTATAAGCACGAAAAATAATATTAAAATATTTTTTGACTCGGAATTGTGGTCCCGAAACCACTATTCCGTCTAGCGTCTAAATCGGGCTATTACAACTCTCTCCCTTAGGGATTTTTGTCACCGAAAATCTTACCATCAAATAGGTTCGGATATTGTTGTCTCATAGCATCCTCTGGATCCCACGTAGCCTCTTCAATACCGTGTCGATGCCATATTACTTTTACGAACGAAATTTTCTTATTTCTCAATTCTTTAACCTCGTGAGTTAAGATATGAATCGGTTCCTTTTCCTAAGTCATATCAGACTGAATTTCTATTTCGGTTTGAGTAATTACATGCGAGGGATCAGATTTGTATCGTCGAAGCATCGATACGTGAAATACATTATGAATCTTTTCTAACTTAGGTGGCAATAACAATATATAGGCGACTAGCCTAATACGCTCGATAATCTCATACGGTTCAATGAACCTCGGACTCAATTTGCCTTTTCTATTGAACCGAAGTACTTTTTTCCACGGAGATACTTTCAGAAACACTTTGTCGCCGATCGCAAATTCAATATCTTTTCGTTTCAAATCTGCATATGATTTCTGACGATCGGAAGTTGCTGTCAGACTATCTCGGATTGTTTTTACTTTCTGTTTAGTCTCTTTTATCAAATCAACCCTGAATCTTATTCTCGCTGAGCTCAGTCCAATACAAAGGTATTCGACATTTTCGACTATACAATGCTTCGAAAGGTGCCATTTTAATGCTCGATTGAAAATTATTATTATACGTAAATTCAATCAATGGAAAGTACCATTCCCACGTACCTTCAAACTCAATGATGCAACATCTCAACATATCTTCTAGTATCTGAATGATCTGCTCAGATTGTCCATCCATCTACAGATGAAAAGCAGTACTGAAGTACAATTTCGTACCTAAAGCCTCTTGCAGTTTCTTACAAAACTGCAAAGTGAATCTCGGATCTCTATCTGACAAAATAGATAATGGCACTATGTGTAATCTCACAATATCGGAAATGTATAACTCAGCTAATTTATCAAGCGAGTAGTCAGATCGTACCAGAATAAAATGAGCTGATTTCGTTAATCGGTCAACCACAACCCAAATCGCATCTTTTTTTCTCGAAGATAGGGGCAAACCCAAAACAAAATCCATCGTTATTCTATCCCATTTTCACTCAGGAATCAGAATCGGTTGTAACAAACCCGATGACACCTGATGTTCAGCAATAACTTGCTGACAGATCAAACATTTCGAAGCAAAGTCATAGATATCTCTTTTCGTTCCAGACCACCAGTATTGTTGTTTCAAACCATTATACATTTTCGTATTACCCAGATGTACTGATAGATAATTGTGATGTGCTTCTTTCAGAATCATCTGTATTAACTCTGGATTTCTTGGAACACAAATCTGATCTTGAAATCTCAAGCAATCATCTTTATCAATTCGATATTCAAAATTAGAATCCAAATCACATTGTGCTCGTTTTGCTATAATCTCATTATCAACCTTCTGAGCTTCGCAAATCTGCTGAATAAATAACGGTCTTGCTTTCAATTCGGCTAATACCGAACCATCATCGAACAGAACTAAATGAGTATTCATTGCACACAATACAAACAATGATTTCTGAGTTAAAGCATCAACAACATTTGCTTTTCCCGGATGATAATCAATAACAAGCTCATAGTCTTTTAACAATTCAAGCCATCTTATCTGTCGCAGGTTCAAATCTTTCTGAGTCATCAGATGTTTCAAACTTTTATGATCTGAATATACGTGACATTTCTCACCAGACAGATAGTGTCGCCAGATTTTTAAAGCCAATACAATAGCAGCTAATTCAAGGTCATGCGTTGGATAACTCTTTTCATGTGGCTTTAACTGTCTCGAAGCATAGGCTATAACTTTGCCTTCTTGCATCAGAAGACATCCTAAACTATTCATCGAAACGTCACTGTAAATGATAAATTCTTTACCCGATTCTAGTTGTACTAACACTAGAGCTTCAGTCAATAAGGTTTTCAACTGATCAAAACTTTTCTGACACTTTTCTGACCATTCAAATGTCACATCTTTCTGAAGCAATTTCTTCAACGGAGTCGTGATCATAGAAAAACCTTTTACAAATTGTCTGTAATAACCTGCGAGTCCCAAAAAACTTCAAATTTCGAAAATATTTCTCAGAGGCTTCCAATCTAAAATTGCAGAAATTTTGCTCAGATCAACTCTAATACTCGATGCTAATACAACATGTCCTAGAAAACTAATTTCTCGTAGCCAGAATTCACATTTACAGAATTTCGCGAATAGTTGCTTATCACGCAGAGTCTGTAGCACAACTCTCAAATGTTCGGTATGCTCAGTTTCATCACGCGAATAAATCAAAATGTCATCAACGAATACGACAACAAATCGATTTAAATACGGTCTAAAAATTCTGTTCATCAAATCCATAAAAATAGCAGGGCATTCGTTAATCCGAAAGGTATAACTAAAAACTCATAGTGTCCATACCGTGTTCTGAATGCAGTTTCTGAAATATCTGAATCTTTTACTCGCAACTGATAGTAACCTGATCTCAAATCTATCTTTGAAAACATAGTAGCTCCTTTCAACTGATCAAACAAATCGTCAATTCGGGGTAGAGGATATTTGTTCTTAATAGTCACTTTGTTCAACTGACGGTAGTCAATACACATTCTCATCGTTCCATCTTTCTTTTTCACAAACAAAATCGGTGCACCCCAAGGTGAGAAACTCGGTCTTGCGAATCCTCTATTGGTCAACTTTTGCAATAGAGACTTTAATTTTTTAACTCGGTCGGAGCCATTCTATACAGAGCTATCAAAATCGAAATAGTCCCTGGTACTAATTCAATGCCAAACTCAACCTCTCAGATTGGTGGTAAACCTAGTAACTCATCAGGAACACATCCGGATATTCACACACAATAGGCACTGATTTAATCTTCTTTTCAGCCACTTTTGAGTCAAGCACATGAGCGAAGTAAGCTTCACAACCCTTTCTCACATATTTCTGAGCTAACATCGAAAAAATAACTGACGGCAAACCGCTCAAATCATTAGATTTAATCCGAATTATCTCATCATTCTGACATCTCAGATCAATCGTCTTTCCTTTGCAGTTTACAACAGCATCATGCAATGTTAGTTAATCCATACCCAGAATTATATCAAACTCATTAAAAGGTAATAAAATCATATCAGCCGGAAAGCAGAAAACTCGAATCATCAACGGACAATTCTAGCATACTTTATCAACCAAAACACATCTGCCTAAGGGGTTCAATACTATAATCATAAATTCAGTAAACTCTACAGGCAAAGTCTTACTGGATACTAAAGTCTCACATACATAAGAATGAGTTGATCTAGGATTAATCAATGCAATCACAGAAGTATCATAAAGAGTGAAAGTACCTGTAATAACATCTAGAGACAAAGCTTCCTCACAAGAGCGAATAGCATAAGCTCTGGCAGGTGCTCGAGCCTCAGATGTAACAGCAGTGTCTTTAGTCATTCCCTGACTGCCACTCACATTACTCGTGTTTCTGGGTGGTCACCCTTAGCTCTATTGCCACTTGGCCTCGAATTTTACATAATCTCTTGCTTAACAGACTTGGGACAATCACGGATAAAATGATTTAAAGATCCACATTTGAAACAAGCCCGATCATACATTCTACAATTGCTAGGATGTCGTTTACCATAATGTTTGCACTCAGATTGATTAGGCCTGATATTACCAACACTAGCTACTAGTGTAGCTTTCGAACTCACAGGGGGTCTATCTCGATCATGTCTAAAATAACCCGTAGTAACCTTTGAAAGACTAAAATCATCTCGAAATTTTTTTGATAATGACTGAAATGACTTACTCGATGATCTTTTTCGCACCTCTTTAGCTTCTGAGTCGGCTTTTATTTTCTCTTTCCCGAGTTCTTTAACTTTACATGCTCTTTCAACAAGCACAACAAATTCTTTTATCTCTAGAATTCTGACTAATAAACGGATGTCTTCATTTAAGTCGTCTTTAAACCTTTTACACATTATTACTTCAGTCGAGACATATTCTCGTGCATACTGGCTCAATCCTACAAATTCTCGCTCGAATTCTGTAACAGACATACGGTTCTGTTTCAACTCAAGAAACTCTTTGCGTTTCTGATCTATGAATCTCTGATTGATGTACTTCTTTCTAAACTCAGTTTGAAAGAACTCCCAAGTGACTCGTTCTTTCTGGGCTACTGATATCAACGTTTTCCACCAATAATACGTCGTATCTCTCAGAAGCGAAACAGACATTTAAGGCATTCATTAGCAGTACATGACATTTCATCAAACATCCGTATTGTATTCTAGAGCCAAAACTTCATTCTCTCAGCATCATCATCTATAGTAGCTCGAAACTCTTCAGATTCATATTTTCTAATTTAATCAACTGGAGGCTTATTCAACTGAATCAGATTAACTTGTGGCATGACAGGGACTTGTGGAGGATTAGACGGGAGTGAAGGTTGTGGAGCAGCTGGATTAGTTCTCATATACTGAGTAAACCAATCATTCATCATTTAGTAAAAGGATTGCTTAGCCTCTCCCTCGTGGCTACTCAAAACAAGTCTAGAATCAAATTGCACTACCCCTTGAACGGGAGCGAGTGCATTACTCTCAACATCGTCAGCTTCTGCTCGTTTGGGATCCATTTATTATATAAAAAACACATTTTTAACTATTAAGATTCATCATACTATCACAGTTTATAAATATGGCATGTATAGCTAGACTCACATACGCTACGTTAGTTCTAGAATTGACTAAATTGTAGCTCTGATACCAACTAAATGTAACACCCCTAACCCGTATCCATCGTCAGACTAAGGTTATGAGGCATTATCAGACATATTGAAACATTTTATAATCATTTCACAAATACCATTCTCACATCATAGCATCATAGTCAAACATCATCACAAAGTACCTTTCTTAGGTCAACGAGACCTTAAACATGCTTTAGTAAGGAATTGGGATTAATCCAAGCACATACAAAATCTTTCAAAACTATACAATTTTTTTCTAAGTTATAAAGGTCACACACCCGTGTGAACAGGCCGTGGCGAAATAGGGCATACATTCTGACTTATCCACGTGGCCATAAGACATCCTCGTGTGCCAGGCCGTGTGAAAATTAAGGAGGCTACTGACTTGGCCACACGGCCGACCACACGCCCATGTGCCAGCCCGTGTACCACTCACACGGCTAGTAGACATGCCCGTGTGTGTAGGCCGTGCTTAAGATTGACTTTTAATTGTAGGACTACCTCAAGGGACACACAGCCGTGTAACATGACCGTTTGTCACACACGGTTGAGATACACGCCCGTGTCTCTACCCGTGTGGACAAAAGTAGGCTATTTGCATAGCCAATTTGCCACCCTTAATGGTTATCCCTACAAGTCCAAAATCAAAGCACAATTGCACCATAATTTCAACCAATTTCAATCACAAAACATACACCATTCATGTCATATAATCACCAACCAATATTATCCTTATCATCCAAACCAAAACATACCATAATCACATACCAAACTCATTCATTCATACATACCATTATCCCAATTTTTCAAATCCATTTTTCATATCAAAATCATACTGTTTCCATAACTAATTCAAATAACTAACTTACCCAATTTAACCATTTCTCACTAGGCCAATTATGCACTTTAAAACATACCATTTCTTAACACAACTTATATACCAAAAACCAAACCAAATAGTAAGTTTAATCTAGCCATATCACATGGCATGGTATACACTTCACAAATTATATTCAAATACTTCTAGCCTATACATGCCATACTTCAATATTCATATTTTTAAAAGGTACCAAAATAAAGTTTGATAGTGTGGTGATGATCCTCGACAATCCCCGAGCTTTCGGTAGCTTCGATAATCTATAAAACAATTGAAAAACACCCAAAGTAAGTTTTTAAAAGCTTAGTAAGCCATATACAAATAAACTTATCACATAACACAATTCTAAACCAATTCATTTATGTAGCTCATGACAAAATATAATCACATACCCATATGTCTCATATAGCTCATTTGATCATAATTCATTCATATATAACATATGTCCACAAATGTACATATATTTAAAAAAATCATAACTGGTACATTAAGACTAAAGTTAACTTACAAACAAGATTAAAAGACATTCACATGTTACATTTCTTTTTCAATTCTTTTTTTTTTAATTTTAAACATATCTTAAATTATGTATGTCACTGGCAAATCATGTTTGTAAAGCTTAAAAATATCAATGATAATAATCAAGATAATTTCTATTAGAAAGAAAAATGAAAGATGAGCCAAATACATAACAATAATGAGTGAAGGACACAAGATTGTAGCATGAAAGATCAAATTTTCTAAACAAAAATATTGGTGACAAAATAATCATGAAATCAAACATGGTAGGGAGAAAAAAAAACCTGTTGTCAATGGCTAGCTTTCTTATTGAGACCAAGAGCTTGATATGGGGCTTTACTTGGATCCCCAACTTTAGTTTTTACCAGTTTGGTCTTTTATCCAATAAATCCCCTGATTATCTATAATCTACAATCAAAATGGCAAAATTCTTGATCTGTTGTTAGATTAAAGAATGCATGATCCAAATTGTTATCCAGAAAACGGGAAGTATTTCATAACATGTTACATGGTTAGAAAACATGAGGGTAAGTGTCAGATATCGATATTTATTCAACATGAGTATGCTCAATTTTTTTTATGTCTTTGAATGATGATATAACTAAGTAATTTAATCCATATACAGAAATGTTGGTGCAAACAAGTAAATTTGATAAACTACATTCACAAAGAACAGTTTAAATGGTGACCTGAACTTCTAAGACAATATAAACTTGAAGATAGAACTGATGCAGTAACATAAATTTCTTCTATTAAAGGACATGTTTTTTTAGATTTCAAAAGTCTGTGTTAGCATTTAGATGGTTTGTCGAACATAGCATTGAATAAGAGTAGTCGAAGGAAAATGAACAGATAGTAAGGGATGCTGCTGTTTAATACCATTGTTGTTCTTTTTTGACCATGTAATCTTACAAAACTTGAATTTCTAGTGTGACATACCTTAAACCATTTCCTAAATTGTCTTTTTTTCCCTGTTTTACCGTTGTTGCGTGTTTGCACTACTTGTTTAAGTTATTTTAGTTTAGTCATATGCTAGATGAGTATGCTTTAATTATTCAACCTTATGTAATATTATGTTTTCATTTTTAGCTTTATTGGTTTCATGTTTTGCATTAATTTTTATGATAAACGGGGAAGGGTTGAAGGAGCAATAAGAGTAGTAGCAATTTAGACTTTTTTCAACAACTAATGCATTTTTCCTTTGGTTTATTGTTAAGTTTTTTTTATTTGGATTTTTTAGTTGGAATCATTATGTGTTAAATGTGTATCCTGTTGAAATAATGGAATGGTTTGTGTGTTTTAACTAAACGAGTGGTTGCAGGTAGCAACAATAAGGGGAAAGATATCGCTCAAGGGTGTGCTAAGGTAACAATACCCTCCCAATGTCTTTGTTATAAGTTGGTTATGTGTTCAAATTTGGAAAGATGAAATTTGTTAATGGAAAAGGAGGCTAATAAGGTAAAGAGCGGCACACCTTTGTAGGCCGCCAAATGCCAAGAGTTAACAACAAGAGAAAAAAATGAACAAGGAAAAGGGACATAAACAAATATCTTCATCGGAATGAATATACCATTACTCTTTTCTAGTAATACAGGAAAGGCAATATATACATGTTAAACTACATTTACAATTTGGATTTAATCTTTTTACTTTAAACAAGAACATTTTGGTTATATTTAATTTTCGATATGTTTGATTTGAAACTATTTTAATCTTTTAATATATTTTAAAACTATTTTTAGTTTTTGATATGTTTAATTTATGTTATATTTAATCTTGTTCTTTAAACAATGTTTTATATTACTTATATTGTTTGATTAAAAATTATAATTAACACTACGAACATATTTTATTTCAAAAAAAAACTTTATCTACAATTGTTAATCTGGTGTATTTAATTTAGTATATTTTTAAATTAAAATTTTAAAATTAATAATAAAAATACCAAAACTGCATTTAAACTCATTACTTTTAATAGGAGAGTTGAACTTCTTTCATTCAAATATTAAAATTATCTCAACAAACGAAACAAAAAAAAATGTAAAATGCTACAAACAAATCATGTTATGGTAAGAATGTAATGTATATGGAGTTTTAGATTTTATTTAAATAAAAATGATAATCGAAGATTTTAAAATACATAGTTTTTAAGATATTTAACACATTGTATACCTATAATTGAATTGAGTTAATACAAAATAAAAGAAAATAAGACCTTATTTAAATACCTTTTTTAGTTTAACTGAAATGTTATGTTAAGTTGAGCCCTTTTTATTTAACTATTCAATATGTAACTTATAAAAAGATTAATATATTCAATTATTTTTTTCTTTTCCAAAAAAAATTATTAAATTTATATTTTTTTCCTTTTACTAATTTTAACTATTCATGTAATGACCCAAAATTCACGGGCATCAGAAAAGTGCATTATCGGGCCTCCGTATTAATAAACCAAATTAGTAAATAATTATTAGAAATATTTATGAGTCTAGTAGTGTGTTTAATTAGCTGAATTTAGCTTAATTAGGAGAAATTAAGAAAAATGACTAAATTGAATAAAGGGTAAAAGTTTAACTATAGATTAAAATAAAGTAAAGGGGATTAAATAGGCAATTTGCCTATTTCATTAGGTGAGGCGGCAAATGGGAAGAAAAAGATTTTTCTTAGATTATATATTATATATAAATATTATTAGGGTTTTATATTTAAATTTATTATTTGTCTGTTTTTATGTTCTAATATATTAGTTATTAGCCAAGAATTACTTTGGCACCAAATGTAATATTCCTATATCAGGTTCCTTGAGTCGAACATGGTATAGGGGTGTTACATTTAGTGGTATCAGAATTTAGGTTTTCTGATTTCTAGGAAAAGAACGAATCTAGAAGTACATGCCATATAGGATATATCTATGTGATGAGATGTAATATCAATATTTCAAGCATTGATAAGCTTGAAAATATGAATTATTATTGATAAGGAAATGGATTTGAATAGTTAGTAATGACTCAAGAAGGAAATAGATAAATATTGAAATATGATAAAAACTTATTTTCTGTCGTAGATATTGAAAGAAATGGAAATAAATCTAATATTGCCTGATGAGATAACAACTTCAGCACAGAGGGAGAGAGTTGATAAGATGATGAGAGAAGTACAAGATTATAGAATGAAACTAGAAGAAGATATAGTTCAGCACTTTATTACTGTAAATTGAAAGATGCAAGAAGTGATATGGAAGGGTCACGAATTGATTAGAAAGAATAAAGTGCAATATTTGACCCTTAGAGGAACATTAATAGAATGGGAGCATCAAATCATTTTGGACCAACTTTGGAAGACATCAGTACCACGAACCTATTGGAATCTAGTTATAAACTACGTGAAGTTTATAATCTCTGAAGGAGCAAGAAAGATAGCGAGACAAAGAGTAGGATCACGAAAGTTGACTAGAAAGCAAAATGTCTTTAACATGCCATGGATGGAAAAATTAGTTGTTAGAAAATTACCAAGTGAATTTATAGGTTCAATACCCGTTATAAAGATGGTAGAAGAAGAAGGTCTTGAGGAATTTCCAAATTGGATCGTAGAACATGAATTTGAAGAGAATTTCGAACTTAATATAGAGTATTTTTCGGGGGAAGATACAGAATCAAAAATGGAAGAAGACGCAAAAATGGATTTTAGTGGTTAAAAGTAAAAGTTAGAGATTAGTGAATATATATGTATATATATAGTTGTACATGTATAGAATGAGAATTTAATGATAATAATAATAATAATAATAATAATAAAGAGCTAGAGTTTTTGGATGAAAAGTTTGGTATATTAATATAAGGATAGTCTTTTGGAAATGAAAGAGACAATAGAAATATGAGAAGCGGAATAGAATTGTAATAATTTTCTAATTATGAAGATCAAAAAATGAATAATAATAAATAATAGTAAATAAATAAAATTAAAATAGTGTAAGCACTTTAGATAACATAAAAAGGTAGCAAAATGATTTTAAGAATTAGTACATAAGGAGTGATTTAAAGTGTGAAAAGAAGACGAAGGAATATGCAAAGTTGTAAATTGTGTAATAAAAGAGGCAAACTTTGGAAAGAGCAGTTACTTCGAGGAGACTATTTACAGCAGCCAGGCCAATAGATTTCTAAGAGGTTTGGATTAAGAGTAATAACTCTAATCCATAACTGGAATAATCATTATTTGCCTCGAAAAGAGAAAGAAAAGAAAGGAAATGAAAATGAGAATGAGAATATAAAAGTATAACAAAGTAGAGCCTAGAAAAAAAATAAAAAAATAAAAATAAAAAATATATATATAGAATTATAAGAATAACTCCAAAGATAATCTACTAAAGGTTTTCGATTCTTATGGAAAGGATTTTGCCGTTGATAGTGATGATCCTTGAGCGATTTTCTTCGTGTTTTGATGTAAGACTAGAAATGATTTCTTATGCATTTCGTCAGCTAAAAATGTATGAACGCAATTATCTGACACAGGATTTAGAAACTAGCTGTTATGGTTTTTGCTCTAAAGATTTAGGTACACTATTTGTATGATGAAAAGTGTTATATTTATACCAATCATAAAAGTGTCAAAAATCTTTTATCTCAAAAGGAGTTTAATTTAAGACAGTGTCGTTAGATAGAGCTTTTGAAAAATTTTGATTGTGTTATTGATTATTACCCTGATAAAGCTAATGTTATAACTGATGCATTAAGTAGGAAAACGACAATTGAATTGCGAACAATGTTTACTCAGCTTAGTATCAATGATAATGAAAGTTTATTGGCTAAATTAAAAATCAAATCAGTGATGTTGATCAGATTAAGTCAGCGCAGTTAGAAGATGACAAATTGGTGAAGTAAAAGAGTTAAGAAACAAATGGGTTCCTTTAGTGAAAGTATTATGGAAAAGCCATAATGTGGAGGAAGCAACTTGGGAACCGGAGGAAACAATAAAAGTACAATATCCTCATCTTTTCTCAGGTAAATTTCGAGGACGAAATTTATTAAAGGGGGAGAAATGTAATGACCCAAAATTCATAGGTATCAAAAAAGTGCATTATCAGGCCTCCGTCTTAATAAACTGAATTCGTAAATAATTATTAGAAATATTTATGAGTCTAGTAGTGTGTTTAATTAGGATTTAATTAGCTGAATTCAGCTTAATTAGGAGAAATTAGGAAAAAGAACTAAATTGAATAAAGGGTAAAAGTTTAATGATAAATTAAAATAAAATAAAGGGGATTAAATAGGAATTATGCCTATTTCATTAGGTAAGCGGCAAATGGGACTTAGATTATATATTATATATAAATATTATTATGGTTTTATATTAAAATTATTATTATTAAATAAATTAAAATAGTGACAAATGTATGGTAATGATAATAAACATGTGTAAAATACATGAAAATACACTTGTAATATATTTGTATATTTTCTTAAATAATAAGTAAAAGATATTTATTAATTATTATTATATTATGAAATAAAATAAATGAAGACAAGTGCAAGGTGATGATAAAATACAAGTGCGTTAATTAAAATATGTACATTTGTAATATATGTATTTAGTTTACTTAGTATTTAAGTAATAGATATTTTTTATAATGTGTTAATTATATATTATATTATTGTTAAATTAATAAACAAATATAATACAAAGAAAGTAAAAAGGACTAAAAGGGCAATTAAACCAAAAGCATAAGTTGAGGCGGTTAACCCTTAAAAATCTGAGATTTTTAAGTTTAATATATATATATATATTTTATTATTAAATAATAAAATATTTATTATGTTTTATTATATATTATATATTATATTCTTATTATATTATATATAAAGTAAAGTAAAGAAAGAAAATAAAGAAATTAAAACAACATAATAGCAGGGACGAAATAGAGAGGAAGAAGAAAGAAAAAGAAAGAATTTAGGGTTTTTAAGGTTCAAATTCAAATTGGTAAGTCAATTTAAGTCTTTTTCTTGTAATTTTTTAATTTTTATGAACCTAGAACAAAATATTATTAAGTATATGCTGAAAATTTTAGAAGTTATTAGATTTTTAGACATTAATTTTGCTCGGTAAAAGTGTGAATTAGAGATTGAATTAATAAAATTTCTAATTAGAATTTGGAGATGTATTAAATTGTAAAATAAGTTATAAATTTTATATAATAAGGACTAAATTGCAAGAATTTCGAAATTAGAAATTTATGATAAAAATTAGATAGTTAAGTTTAAGTTTAGTTGAAATTTGAGTAGAAATGAGGTATGAATTGAGATGGAAAAATAAATGAATCTAGTTAGGGATTAAATTGAAATTGAGATGAAAGTAGAATAGAAATTCAAATATTAGATGAAAATTTAATATTGTATTAATGATTATGAAATTTGTCATAATTTTTCGTAGCCAATATCTCACTTGAGGCATCCGTGAAGAAAAGAAAAGAAAAAGTGGACAAGGAATAAAAACGAGAAATCAAGGTTTGTATTACTATAATTCAAATCTATTTATTATTAATTGTTATATTTTAATTAAAATGCATTATAAGTAAAATTAGGTAAGCAATTGAAATGATAATATTGATTTGAATGAAATTGATTCAAAAATGTTTATGGCTATTGAAATTAAATGTGAACAAATTGGAAATTAAAAGTGATTTGAATTAAGTAATTGAATTATGAATTATGTGAATATTTGAAAGTATATTGACTGAAAACTAAAAGTGATTTGAATTGAAACAAATTGAATTGAATGAAGAAAATAGGTGAGTATTTGAAATGTATATTGATTGAAAAATAATTAGTGATTTGAATTTGATTGTAAAATGAATTAAAATTATAAATTGAATAAAAGTGAATTAAATTATGAATATGTGTGAATATGTAAATTGTGTATTGATTGAAAATTGGTTTGAATTGAATCGAAGTATGATTATATGTGAATATCTCAAATATGAATTGGTATTGAATTGTATATTGATTAGAAAGTGGAAAGTGAATTTGAATTGAATTGTGATTGAATTGAAAGTGAATTTGAAATAGAAAAATGATTTGAACACCCTATTAACTAGTTGGGCTGAGTCAGATATAGTTGGCATGCCATAGGATTGGAAGAATACGGGAATTTATCGGCTTTGCCGATCAGGCACTATATCTTTCGTATTAGGCACCACGTGTGTCATTTCAGGCACTTTATGTGTCATATACTGCTTCTGATATATTGATCAGGTACTGAGTACCGTTTTAGGCACAATGTGCCATATTGGTGTGTTTGGTTAGAATTAGTGTATCTGCCAAGGTTCGGGTTTATTAATAGGGTGAATAATTGAAATGAGAAAATTAAATAAATTTGATTGATCGTACTATTAAAAATATGAGAAAGAAATTATCAGTTGAATTGTGAATTGCATTGAGACATGAAATTTGAAGCATGAACTGAAGGTTCCTGACTTTGTTAAAATATCAAAATATGAGGTGAAAATAGAATGAATTGGAAATAATGAAATAGTGTATGAGTTAATGGAATATAATCATATAAATTAATTATAATTATTTTTATTGAAAAATGTTGGTTTAAATATTTATTGAAAGACTAATGTAGTAAGGTTTTAGATATGAAATAGAATAAGTTATTGAATTGAGACATAAAAATGAAATATATGAAATAATGATTTTATGAAATGGTTATTGATGAAACGCGTGAAATGAATATTGATATAGTAAGAAGATATATAAATTAAAATGAAGAAAAGCTATTTAAGATACATATTACTAAGGAAATTTAAAGTTTTAAATGCATGAATGATTTATTGAAAGTAAAATAGTGGTAAGATTAATTGTGCATATTTACCGTTTTTACTTTAAGTATTTGAATTATAGTAATACCACTGAGTATACTCAGTGTATTGTTTATTTTCGTGCGCAGATTAGGTACAAAAATTTTGAAGAGTTGTATTTGAGATTACGAGCATTCATCTCATCACATCTTCAAGCAACAAGAGGGTACGTTTTAAAATTTTGAATAGAATGACATGTACTTAGGAAAAATCAAGTATGTTCCAAGTAGTAGTAAGGACTAAATTATAAATTATTTAAATTTATTATTTTTCCTTTTTTATGTTCTAATATATTAGTATTAGCCAAGAATTACTTTGGCACCAAATATAATATTTCTATATCAGGTTCCTTGAGTCGAATATGATATAGGGGTGTTATAATTCAAACAAAATAATATATCTTTTTCTATTCACAATTATTAATTCAAATATAATATTAGTTAATTACAATGTGAGGATGAATACAAGCTTTTTAAAAGGTAAATTAAAGATCGAATTTTTAAAAAAATTCATATAATATATGTATATTTCTGTAAAATTGGAAATTATGTAATTTGGATGTGGATGTATTAAATATTAATTTTAAAAAAAAAATTGTTAAACATAAGTCATCAATTAATCAAATCCACAAAAACACGTTCTTTTCTTTTGTTTCTTTTTTTTCCTTTTTTGGGTGATTGATAAATAAATGAATTTCAAGTTTTTTACTTGCAAAGATAGTTGTAATTTATATTTTGTGCTTTGTAAAGATTCTTAATATGTATTGTTCATTTTTCTTTGTCAGTGTGTTATTGCTTCGTCTTCTTCTTTGGCTTGCTTGATTGCTTCCTCCACCCACAGTTGAGCGTCTTGTATTCACTGAATCACTGTAAGTTCTTTGGTAATTAAATTCTTTGATTTTTTTTACTGTTATTAAAGTTAGTATTGAAGAAAAGTGACCCTTTTACTATGATTTGAAGATATGTAACATTTTAATATCTTGCAGTAATAGTCTATCTACCTTTAATAGTACAAAGTGGGAGACATAAATGAATTGGTCTTGCATTGACAGTATGGTTGCAAATGTGTACAGTTGCGAGTTGGTTCTTGTTACATTTGGTGTCATCCATAGCCTACATACTTATAGACCAATGATTATATTTTATATTTTAGATTTTTATGCAAAACGAGATTATGTGAAAAGGTTTGTATATGCTAGTGATGAGACCTGTATTGAACAAGTTAGGATGAATAGAATTACCTTTTATAATTGTTAGAATTAAGTGACCCAAATCTTTACTTAAATAAAATACAGTGGTAAAATAAAATAAAAGAAGAATCCATATAGAATTACACTTCTTTTATTTTATTTTAGAATAAGTTTTTTAAACCTTATTAAATTCTATCTATTTGATATTGATTAGAATAAAGTGTTTCAGTCTTACTAGAATATGGCTTCACAAGCCTATAAATAGACATGGTCTATTCCTCTTGTAATAATTCGAATTCGACATAGTGAATTTTCTTCTCCTCTGCCCGTGGTTTCTTCCCGAAAAGGTTTCCACGTAAAAATTTGTATGTTCTTTATTTTATTTTATTTTTTATTTTATTTTATTTTTCACAAATTGGTATCAGAGCTTTTAGGTTGTTCATCTTGATCATGATAGTGGCGTCTTTGAAGTATGAAATTTCGCTGTTGGATCACAACACTAGATTTGCATTGTGGCAGATTAAGATGCAAGCAATTCTTGCGCAGATGGATCTGGAGGATGCCCTGGTAGGGATAGATAAGATGTCTTCGACATTAACAGATGAAGAGAAGAAGTGTAAGAATTAAAAGGCGTTAACACAATTACATCTGCATTTGTCCAACGAAATTTTACAAGATGTGATGAAAGAGAAGGTCGCCGCTGCATTATGGAAAAGGCTAGAACAAATATGTATGTCGAAAACTCTAACAAGCAAGTTGCATATGAAACAGTGTCATTATGCTCATCATTTGGAGGAAGGTGCGTCTGTATACGAACACTTAACAGTGTTTAAAGAAATTCTCTCAAACTTGGAGGCCATGAAGGTTCAGTATGATAAGGAAGATCTAGGACTGATTCTACTTTATTCGTTGCCCCCGTCTTATTCAACCTTTAGAGACACGATTTTATATAGCCGCGAGTCTCTCACAGTTGATGAGGTTTATGATTCTTTGACCTCGTATGATAAGATGAAGCATCTTGTGGTTAAAACCGACTCTCAGGGAGAGGGTCTCATTGTTCGTAGGAGACAAGATCAGAATGTTGATGATGATCGTGGAAGGACACAGAAACGAAATCCTCGCGGTAAATCTAAAGGTAGATCAAAGTCTTCAAACAGAGGTAAAACTTGTAACTTCTGCAAGAAGAAAGGGCACTTTAAATCTGAGTGCTATAAGCTACAGAACAAGATTAAAAGGGAGGTTGCGAATCAAAAGGGAAAAACAACCAGAAAATTTCGGTGAAGCTGATGTTGTAGAAGACTACAGCGATGGTGAACTTCTAGTCTCTTCAGTCAACAATTCTAAAGTGAGGGAAGAGTGGATACTTGATTCAGGCTGCACCTTCCACATGAGTCTCAATCAGGATTGGTTTACAACTTACGAAACAGTGTCTGAAGGTGTTGTTTTGATGGAAAACAATGCTTCATGTAATATCGCAGGTGTTGGTACAATTAAAGTTAAGATGTTTGATGGAGTTGTCAGAACACTTAGTGACGTGCGACATGTTCCAGAATTGAAAAGAAATTTAATTTTGATAAGTAATCTTGATTGAATAAGGTATAGATACACAGTTGAAAGTGGGGTTTTAAAGATTTCCAAAGGTTCCCTTGTTGTAATGAAAAGGTAAAGAAAGACTGCCAAGTTATATGTTTTGCAGGGTTCTACTATTACTGGTGATGCAGCTGTTGCTTCCTCTTCCTTGTTAGATGATGATATTACTAAACTTTGGCATATGCGCCTAGGGCATACGAGTGAGAATAGCATGGCAGAATTAAGCAAAAGAGGACTTCTTGATGGGCAAGGAATTTGCAAACTGAATTTCTGTGAGCACTGTGTTTTTAGGAAGTAAAAGAGAGTTCGATTCACTAGAGGAATCCATAACGCAAAGGGAACGTTGGAGTATATTCATTCTGATCTGTGGGGGCCATCCAGAGTGCCTTCAAGAGGTGGAGCTAATTATATGCTAACCTTTATTGATGATTTTTTAAGAAAAGTTTGGGCATTCTTTTTAAAGCAGAAAAGCGATTTGTTTTCCGCATTTAAGTCTTGTAAAATTATGATTAAAAAATAGATAGGAAAACAAATAAAATACCTCTGTACAGACAATGACTTAGAGTTCTGTTCTGATGAGTTTAATAGATTGTGCAAGTCAGAAGGGATCGTGAGACACTTGACAGTTCACCATACTCCACAACAAAATGGCGTTGCAGAAAGAATGAACAGAACGATCATGGAAAAGGTTCGATGTATGTTGTCAAATGCCAACTTACCAAAGTTTTTTTGGGCCGAAATAGCCTCTACTACATGTTTTTTGATCAACCGATCCTCATTCGTTGCCATTGAGAAAAAGACTCCACAAGAGGTATGGTGTGGTAATCCTGCTAATTATTCTGATTTAAAAATCTTTGGGTGTCCTGCGTATGCTCATGTTGATAATGAAAAATTGGAACCGAGATCAATTAAATGTGTTTTTCTTGGTTATAAAACTGATGTAAAAGGGTATAAGTTATGGTGTCCTGAAAATAGAAAAGTTGTGATTAGTAGAGATGTTGTTTTCGATGAAACTGTTATGCTACCTAACTTATCTCTTAAAGACTCTTCCAATTAAGAAAATCAAAAGCAGGTGGTGGATCAGATTAATACAGAGTCGACTCCTCAAGCCAGTACAAAAATTGAAAATAGAGTTGCTTCTTCACCACAATACTCTATCGCCAAAAACAAAACTAAAAGAAAAATTAAACCTTCAAAGAAGTATGCCGAGGCTGATCTAGTTGCTTATGCTTTAAATGTGGCTGAAGATATAGATGCGAATCAAGAGCCATCTAATTATTCTAAGGCGGTTAGTTGTGAAGACTCAAAAAAGTGGATGTTTGCTATGTAAGAGGAGATGGAATCACTCCACAAAAATAGAACATGGGATCTTATGAAACTTCCTAAAAGTAAAAAGGTTGTTCATTGTAAATGGGTGTTTAAAAAGAAAGAAGAGACTCTAAGAGTTGAAGAACCCAGATATAAAGCAAGGCTTGTTGCAAAGGGTTACAGTCAAATTCCAGGAGTAGATTTCACAGATGTGTTCTCCCCAATAGTTAAGCATAGTTCGATTCGAGCTTTGCTTGGCATTGTGGCCATGCATGATTTAGAACTTGAGCAGTTAGATGTAAAAACTGCATTTTTGCATGGAGAACTTTAGGAGGATATTTACATGCAACAACCAAAGGGTTTTACAGTCTCAGAAAAAGAGGACTATGTTTGCTTGCTGAAAAAGTCCCTTTACAGTTTGAAACAGTCACCAAGACAGTGGTACAAGAGGTTTAATCCCTTTATGACTTCTCATGATTTCAAAAGAAGTAGTTTTGATAGTTGTGTTTACTTTAAGAAAAACAGTGATGGTTCTTTTGTGTATCTACTTCTTTATGTTGATGACATGTTGATAGCAGCAAAAGATAAATGAGAGATAAGAAAGGTCAAAGCCTAACTAAGTGAAGAATTTGAGATGAAAGATTTAGGACCAACAAAGAAGATACTTGGTATGGAGATTTTCAGAGATAGAAAAGCAAATAAATTGTACCTAAGTCAAAAGGGGTACATTGAGAAAGTTCTTTGCAGGTCCAATATGCAGAGTGCTAAGCCTATTAGTACTATTTTAGCAGCCATTTTAGACTTTCATCGGCTTTGTCTCCACTATCAGATGATAAGATTGAGTACATGTCACATGTTCCATACTTTAGTGCAGTGGGGTCTCTATGCTATGGTTTGTTCACGTCCAGATTTATCATATGCAGTCAGTGTAGTTAGCAGATACATGGCAAATCCTGGTAAAGAACACTGGAAAGTAGTTTAGTGGATTTTAAGATACTTACAAGGTACTACTGATGTTTGCTTACAGTTTGGAAGAACTAGAGATGGAGTCATTGGGTATGTTGATGCTGATTTTGCTAGAGACCTTGATAGAAGAAGATCTCTCACAGGTTATGTCTTTACAATCGGAGATTATGCAATCAGTTGGAAAGCCACTTTGCAAACTACAGTTGCTTTGTCTACCACTGAAGCTGAGTACATGGCGATTACTGAGGCTTGTAAAGAAGCTATTTGGTGAAGGGACTCTTTAGTGAACTCAATAAAGACCTTCAAATCAGCACAGTATTTTGTGACAGTCAGAGTGCCATCTTTCTTACAAAGATCAAATGTTTCATGAGAGAACAAACACATTGATGTTCGGTATCATTTTGTTCGTGATATTATTGCTCGTGGTGATATTGCTGTGAGCAAAATTAGTACTCATGAAAATCTTGCAGATATGATGACTAAGTCACTTTCTATAACCAAGTTTGAGTAATATTTAGACTTGGTTGGTGTTCGTTGTTGACGTTAAACCTTTAAAGGGTTTTATGGAAGAGGTGGAGAACTTGTTCGTTGAGAGTTCGCGATGAAGAACTTGTTCATTGAGAATTTGTGTCAAGGTGAAGATTGTTAGAATTAAGTGACCCGAATCCTTATTTAAATAAAATACAATGGTAAAATAAAATAAAAGAAGAATCCATATAAAATTACATTTCTTTTATTTTATTTTAGAATAAGATTTTTTAAACCTTATTAAATTCTATCTATTTGATATTGATTAGAATAAGGTGTTTCAGTCTTACTAGAATATGGCTTCACAAGCCTATAAATAGACATAGTCTATTCCTCTTGTAATAATTTGAATCCGACATAGTGAATTTTTTTCTCCTCTACCCGTGGTTTTTTGCTAAAAGGGTTTCCACGTAAAAATTTACGTGTTCTTTATTTTATTTTATTTTATTTTTCACAATAAACTATGTGAGATGTTACAAACTTTAGGCGTATTAAAGTCATCAAGGAACATGCTTGTTAATGAACAAGTGGCAATGTTTTTACATATCGTTTCTTATCACCTTTAAAATCGAGTTATCAAGCATCACTTCAATAGGTTCAGGGAAACCGTTAGAAGATCATTTCACAATATTTTAAATGTTGTCATATGCTTACAAGATGTGTTAGTTAAAAAGGAAAATCCAATTATAGCTAATTCTACAGACCCAATATGGAAATGGTTCAAGGTATTGGAGTGAGTTCCATATACAATTCGTATATAATTTAGTTGATTTAGATTTAAATATAGTATCCTAAGCTGAGGTTTTATACATGTGATGTAGAATTGCTTAGATGCTTTAGATGAACCCACATCAAGATTAGGGTTCCAACTGTTGATAAACTTAGATATCGAACGCGAAAAGGTGACATATCAACAAATATGTTAGGTGTTTGTACACCGGATATGCATTTTGTTTATGTTTTTCCTGGTTGAAAAGGTTCTGTTGCTGATGGACAGGTTGTTTGAGATGCCATTAGTAGGAGACATGGACTAAATTTTCTCATGGTAAAGTGCAAAACTAAAGGAATTTGAATTAGTTTTTAAGATCATACTTTTTTGGGAAATTAAACATGATAAATAGTTTTTTAATAGGTTGTTATTACTTAGTTGATGCTGGATACACAAATTGTGAGGGATTTCTTGCGCCTTTTAAAGAAAAAAGATATCATTTGAATGAGTAGTATCAGGGTTACCAGTCAAGTACTTCGGAAGAATTTTTCAATATGGAACATGCTTCAGCGCGTAATGTTATTGAAAGATGCTTTGGGTTATTAAAACTTAGATGGGGAATACTTAGGAGTCCATCATTCTATCCTGTGAGGGTGCACAATAGAATCATTATTACACAATAGAGTCTTCAGCACGTTAACCCTAATTTTTAATCAATCCATTATTAATTAGATATTAGTTACTAGGGTATCTACACATATTTGTCTCATACTTTATTTAATAACTAAAGCCCAATAATCCTTAACCAAATTAGATCACTTTTAACTTGGGCTAACTTTTTATGATAGTAAATAATAAATTGTAATTACTCTTATTATATATGTGATGTCCATATTTTCCAACCTCCCACTTGGACCACATATATATACTTATTACTCTATAATTATATGCCATTATATAACCTTATTGTAACAGCCTGGTTTAGACCCTAGTCGGAACAGTGGTTTCAGGACCACAAATCCAAGTCAAAAAAATATTTTAATATTTATTCTATGCTTAAAGTATGCGAATTGATATGTGTGAAAGTTTCGTATGGAAATTTTATCGTTTGTGTGCTCAATTTGCAAAAAGGACTTAATCGCATAAAATGCAAAAGTGACTTGCTAATTGTTAAAGTGCTATATTGCTATGGCTTTTATTATTAGGGGCCCTTATGTTGTAATTTAGCCATTGAACATTACCATGGACGGTAATGGGCATAATTTATAATGATTTCATATTAAATTACAAAGGTTAAAATTGTAAATGGTTTATTAACATGAAATAAATAAAACAAATCACAAAGATAGTGGGGTATTCATCTTTTTCATGGCCGAATGTTGAGAAGAAAAGAAGCCATGGTTGTTGTTTAATTTTCGGCACCCAGGAAGCTTAATTCGGGTATGTT
Source organism: Gossypium hirsutum (assembly GCF_007990345.1). Taxonomy (NCBI): domain Eukaryota; kingdom Viridiplantae; phylum Streptophyta; class Magnoliopsida; order Malvales; family Malvaceae; genus Gossypium; species Gossypium hirsutum. Next base: position 44,666,299 of record NC_053429.1, read on the forward strand.
CTTTGTTTGGTTTTTGATAATTTTTACGTTTTTGAGATCGTTGCTTCGAATATTAGTAAACCCATGCCTTAATTTTTGGATTTAATGAAGAATTTGAGATTTTCCTTTGTTGATAATGTGATGAATTTTTTTTTGATGATGAAAAATAAATGTTTGTTTATAGATTATTATGTTTAATTAAGTGATTTTTGATAAAAATGTGTATTAAGGATTAAATTGAGAAATTTGTAAATTGAAGGGTCAAAATGTGAAATAAATTGAATTAATGGGCTACTAGAGACCCAAGGTGAATTCAGCCTAATATGGGCTTATTGAAATTTTGGGTATTTTGTGTTGTTTTGAATTAGGGACTAAATTGAAAAAATGTGAAATGTCAGGGGCTGAAATGTAAAATTCACAAATTATGTATTTAAGAATGAAATTGAATGAATATGTTATTAAACAAGCCAAATTTGTATTGAATTAGATCAAGAAAAGAGGAAATCGAATTTGGATCGGGGAAAGTCGAAAGTGGTCGAATAGTCATTCCGGTCCGTTCGTGTCTGCACGAGGTAAGTTCATAAGTAAATAAATGTTGTTAAATTGAAATGTATGTGCATTATATGTGCTGATTTGAGTTGTAAAGAAATATCTATATATGTTGTTGAATTGAATTGAGTTTTGGAAAATCTGTTTCGAGCGTGGATTGATTGAATATGTGAAATTAAGGAAGTTCCGATAATGTGATGACATCTGGAAAGCCCCATACAAACCATAGGAATAGTTAGGATACATATGTCATGACATAGGATTCCGATATGTATTATCGTGTAAGACCACGTCTGGGACGTTAGCATCGATTTGTGATTTACGTGTAAGACCATGTCTGGGACATTGGCGTCGTATATGATTTCGTGTAAGACCCTGTCTGGGTCAGTGGCATCGATATTTGATTACATGTAAGACCACGTTTGGGACGCTTGCATTGTACAAGCTTATGAGCTATCTGAGTATCCTTATTGATTCTGAACGGTTCAACAGGCATTCCGAGAAATGAATAACTATGTGAAATAGTATCCGATTCAGGTACGTTGATTTGTTTATGAAATTTAGAAATGAAAGGTGAGTATGTTTCATATGACCATATGTGAAATATATGACAACGAATGATATGAATGTAACAAATGAATGATATGTTATATACGCTCGTTATATGAAATTGTGGTCCTATGTTTCGGACATGAGAATTATTAAACATGAAACATGGCTTTAATGTATGATTGTTTGGTTCAAAAACTTGAACGGATAATGGAATCAAAATGGTCAAGTTGGGGTATGCTTCATATGTAATATATGATTAGTAAAATAGAGTTGATCTTGGTTGATTATATGATTCATGTATGCGAATTTGGTTTATGTGATAAGGGAATTATGATGTTCGAGTTTGGAAGTGTTTATAAAGAAGTTGATATTACTTTATGTATGATTTGTAATAAATGACCATGGTTTTGTTGGCGATGTAATGAATATGTGCGAGCTTGATTTATATGATTGAGCTAACGTTGTTATTCGAATTTGAAAGCATGGCTATATGTTCATTGATAAATAAGATAAGTGGAGTTACTTAATATGAACATATGAATTTACGAATATGATGAATATATATGTGGTATAGAATTGCTAAATTTGACTTGATTAAATTGAATTATAAATATCATTGAGATGATTTATTTGCTTATGGCTTACTAAGCTTTCTAAGCTTACTGTGTGTGTTTTTCCTATATTTATAGAGTTTTGAAGACTTGCTTGCGTTGGAAGTTGTAGGAGATCTCATCACACTATCCGGTTATCGCTTTGGTAAATAAAAGCTTTGAGTTTTTGGTTATGTGGCATGTATAGGCTAGTTTTGATATGGTTCATTTTGATTTGTATATATGTAGCCATGCGAAAATGGCTTGATCATGATGCTAATGTTGTGTATATTCAGTTATGTATTAAGCTCATTTTGGGAAATATGTTTCATGTTTCAGTTATGGATTTGGTATAATCTTGATATGAGATTGATATGATAATTTTGAGATGTTGATTATGTATGAGTGAATGCATTTGGCATGTGATTTTGGTATGTTTTGGTATATAGAATGAACATGAAATTTGATGATGATATTATGGATTTATTTATACATAGTTGGAGTTGAATTTGGCTGAAAATGTTGTATATATGATGCTTGATTTTGGACTTGTAGGGAGTACCCTTTTGGGTGGCAAATTAGCCTTACAAATGGACTATAATTGCCTACACGGTTGAACACACGGGCGTGTGTCTCGACCGTGTCCTTAAATGTTTAGTTTTGAATCAAGTCAGACTTGCACACGGGCTAGACACACGGACGTGTGACATGCCGTGTGACCCAAGTCAGTATGTATGTTCTATTTGGCCACAGCCTAGACACAAGGGTGTGTCTAATGCCGTGTGAGGCATACGGCTTGTTCACACAGGAGTGTGACCTTTGTAACTTAGAAAAATTGTTAAATTTCAGAAATTTTTTTTGTATGTATTCGGTTTAGTCCCGACCTCTTTCTAATGCACGTGTAGGGTCTTGTTGACCTAAGAAATGGACCTTATGTTGATATCTGACTTTGATGTGATAATGTATGACTTTTGATTGTGAAATGATTGCGAAATGTTCCGATATGTCTGGTAATGCCTCTTAACCCTAGTCCGACGACGGATACAGGTTAGTGGTGTTACACTTATGAGCTCAAAACTTTACTATCATATCCAAAAGGTATTCCGAACAATCTCGTCTAGTAATTATGTTAACATAGAATCAAGATGACTTCCGTTACATATATTGTAACCAAATCTATCCCTGATTACGTATATTAACACAACCAAATGACATAGATCAAGTATGGATGTGTAGCATGGACATTACATGAAATATGATCCAAACATGTCTATTTCCAACTGATCCTCCTTTATCTCTGTGAGATCAAACTTTACCAATATTAGAGTGTGAATAAACTAAATAAACCTTATTTTTTGCAGAAAATAATCTCAATATCTGTAAACTGAAATAACTAAAAATGTGTCTATAACATAAAAGCATTTAAAAGTACAAACTCCCACTAAAACCAAATATCCTCAAATGACATTACACCCATATGAGTAGTGTGTTCATGAAAAACAAACTAGGGTGTAGTCCTTTAGTATGCGAGTCCACAATCATGGAGTTTGTCCCAGTATGCTTTATAGGCACCTAACCATTTTGAACTTTTACTTTAGCAATCAGGAACTTAAAGTCTAAGTGTTTTGACTTTGATGTGCTCATGCTGTTATTGGAATAAATGACTACCGATTATTTTCATAATTTCCACCATAGTAACAAAATTTTGCATCAATATTCCATCAAAATCAGAGTTTATATACTTGATGATTTCTAACTTATCAAACCTTGGATATGTGAACATATAATATTTTGTTCTCTGAAGATACCTTATAACCTTCTTGGCTGCTATCCAATGGTCCAAACCAAGGTTGCTTAAAGATCTATCTAACATCTCAACAATGTATGAAACATTTGGACACATACATACTTAAGTATACATTAGACTCTCAATTGCTAAAATGTAAGGAATCTTATACATTTCTGTAATCTAAAAATGATTCTTAGGGTATTGATTGAGACTATACTTACACCCACTAAACTTGTAATATATACAATCATTAACCAAAGCCATCTATAAACCAAATGAGATAATTACTTAGTAAATATTGCAACACCACGTGATTTCACACGTAAGATTTCATTATAGGATGTATCTATTTCTAGTAAATAAAAGTTGTCATAATTATTTAAATAACTAGTCCCAACAACATTCGAATTTAAAGATAAATTAAACTTATTATTCCGAATGGACAACAATATTCAATTTTATCCAACAAAGAAATAGAAACTAAATTTCATCTAAACGAAGGTATAACAAAAGTGTCTTTTAAATCCAAATAATAATAAGGTCCTAATAACAACCTAAAAAGCCTAATTGCTTCCACTTCCATCGATTTTTCATCGTCCACGAAGATGTGTCTTTCACAATCACTTGGCTTTCGGTAACTCAGACAACGATGCATGTAAACACGTAAGTGACTAGTAGAACTAGAATCTATCCACCAAGTGTTTTTAGGTACTGAAGCTAAATTTACCAAAGTAAGAATTATACCTCTTTACACGCCAGGAGTGATATTTGGCACACTCTTTCTTTACGTGTCCAGACTTGTTACAAAAGAAACCAATTATTTGTAACATGTTATTGCTTCTTTTATTTGGGTCACTAGTAGATTTATTAGGATTTTTTTTTCTTGCCATTGTCTTTAGAGGCATTGTAACAGCTCGTTTTCCAGTGGTGTCAGAAATAGTGGTTTCAGGACCACAATTCTGATGTGTCGGTTCATAAGTATTAATTATTTAATATTTACAAGGTCATTAGGGTCGTATTAAAAATTGGTTAAGAAATTTTAATGTTTAGATAATTAATTAAGTAAAAAAAGGACTAAATCGTAAAAGCTAAAAAATTAGTTTATATTAGTTAAATGTGTTAAATGGCTATTGAAATGTGAGTTGATAGAATTTTATGGTAAATAAACCATATCGAACGATAATGAAAAAATATGGACAAAGCTTTGTTAATTATCAAGTTAAATTATAAGGGTAAAATAGTAATTAAGAAAACCTAAACTAAAAATAAGACAAAATTATCATCATCTTCATGCTTACCATTGAAATTAGAAGGAAGAAAACTCCATAGTTGAAGAAAAAGGTTCGGCCAAGCTATGTTTTGTACATGTAAGTGATTTTTGGTCCCGTTTTTAGTAATTTTTATTTTTTGCAATTGTTTTAGCTTAATCTAGGTAAACAGGGTGTTAATTTGTAAATATGTTTAATTTTTTGAAAGATTCTACTGATGAGTTTGATGTGTTTTTAAAGTTTAATGGTAGATTATTAAGTTTGGTTGTTAAATTGGATTATTTTGTAAAGTAATTTTGTATAATTTTTAAGTTTAGGGGTTTAATTGAAACAAAGTAAACATAACAAGTTTTTCTTGTGAAATTTCAGCATGTGAGGACTGATTTGGGGTAGTTATAAATTTGGTTCAATGAGTATAAAGTTTAATTGTGAAAATAATCTTGTTTTGGTCTTGCGGACCAAATTGATTAAGGTGTAAAAGTTTGGGGAAATTGTGAAAAATTGTAAATAGGAAGAAATATGCATTAGATTGAATATTACATGAATTTGAACCTAAAAAATTGAAATAAACTACTTTATAAATCAAGAACCAATACATAATCATGGAAAAAGGGAAAGTTATTAACTAGTCCTTGAATATTTACTATCTCTACAGTTTAGCCTTGGTATGTTCTAAAAGTTCGATTTAGTATAATATGTAATACTATTTTGATTTATGATTTATGATTTTTTGAATATGTATATATATAAGTAAATTGTCTCAAATGAATTCAAGGTGAGAAATGCAATTGAATTGTATAGTATTACATGATTTTGGGTATTGAGCCCAAATGGACATAGGATAAGATACAATTGGCATGCCAATAAGTTATTTTGCGTGCTGTACAAGATTGACCTAATTAGATGATGATATCTGAATTGATTTTATACACTGAATATACCGGACTTCAAATTTTTTTGGACTACTGAGTTATATTTACAATGATTCTGGCGTGTTTTTGGGGGCAAATGAAAATCCTACGGGCTTGGCACTTGGTGCTCAGGCATGTTTCTAGAGGGATGTTAGCCTATGGGCTAGGCATTTGGTGGCCAGGCATGTTCTTGGTATGAATAGCTCGGTTGAGCATTTTGGCGTGTCTTGGGTAGATAATAGCAATATCCCTAAATTGGGTTTAGTAGTTTCAAGTATATTTTTCGGGTTCTGAGTGTGAAACTAGGAATTTATGGGGTTTTTAGTAAATTTTAATTTAATTTAGGAGGTTAATTTCATTTAAAATCAATTAAACAATAATCCAGAAAAAAATAAAAATATTTTTGGAAAATTAATTTTAAAGTAATTTAATAATTATAAGTGAAAATAATTAATTTAGGTCGAAAAAGAATTTTAAAATAATTTTATTGGGGATTAATTTGAGTTAAATTTAAAAATTAATTAAATTGGGTTTAATTGTAAAAAAAGGGGGAAAATTTAGAGTATTTATTTGGCAAATAAACCTTAAAATTTAGAATTTTGGAGGGAAAGGATTAAATGCTAAAACACGGGAAATGTGGGAGTGGCCATTAGGTAAATTTCCCAATTTTTAAATTTTGATGGGTTGCTTCAATTTTTAAAAAAATTCATCTAGCCTACTTTTAACACCATTTACATCAGATTAGATAGCTATAAATTTCATTATCTTTGCATGGTTTTAAAGATCTATCTTCAGAGATGTAACATCCCGATTTTGGGCCTAGGCTGAACAGTGGCTTTAGGACCATAAATCTGACGTAAGAAAATACATTTTATTATATTTTTATGGTCTACAATTTCACGGGATGATTTCGCAAAAAAATTTCGTTCAAAAGTTTTGACATTTGAGCACTCAATTTAGTCAAAAGGACTAAATTGTAAAAAGTGAAAAAGTTGAGTTCCACATGTTAGAAGGGTTAAATTGTTATGAGTTTTAAAATTAAAGGTCCTTAGATGGTAATTAGACCATTAGTTAGTGATGGACAAAAATAGACATGAAATGGGTGTAATAAAATATTTTTAAGTTAGGGGCATTTTGGTAATCTAATAATTAAAAGAATTAAAAAGGGAAAATAAGCCAAAATTGGCCATCATCTTCTCCATTCAGCCGAAACTTGCACCGACACAATGGTTAGGGTTTGGTTCAAGCTTCCAAGTTCATTTGTAAGTGATCCCGAGCCCTATTTTTAATGTTCTTTACATTTTTGAAGTCCCGGTAACTCAATTTACTTATTTCTACCATTAATTTGAGCTAGGGTTCATGTTTAAAAATTGACCTATGTGTGACATGCATGCATTTTGATGTCTAATGGTAGAAAATGAGTGTTGGGTGTTAAATAAATGACTTTTACTAAGTGATTTTCGATGAAAACGTTTGAAAGGACCATTTTGTAAAAGTTGTAAAAATGGCATAAAAGGGTGTTTTGATGAGAATTGTAGTTTGCTATAGTTATGCAAATGGTTCGGCTAGGCATATAGGGTGAGAAAATTGAATAAAAATCACTTTACGAGCCTAGGGGCAAAAGTGTAATTTTGACAAAGTTTAGGGGCAAAAACATAATTTTTCCAAAATATGATTTTTGGATCACATTAAATAATGTGACTAATAATTAGACTAAATATGATATTATAGATCAAGGAAAACGATGATTAGACTTAGATCGGGTGAAAAATGGAAAATCGACGGTTAGGTTCCTTTTTGCTATTTTGGTGCCGAGGTAAGTTCGTGTGCCAATAATATTGCAATGCTATATTTAAATTGAAAATTCTATATTATTATTGCATGAATGACATGATTTAATATATATTGAAAAGTGATGAAAGAATGGTAAATAAAATTTGTGAGAATAATGATATATGTTTAGTAGCACATGAAATGTTTGATGGTTCAATCATTGATGGCTTGCTATATAATAGCTGAATATATTGAGAATTTGATATAACATGATGTTTTATTAAGTTGGATAACTTGTGAAAGAGTGAAAAGGAAGGTCAGTCCATTTGTAAGTAAATACAATGTGTGAGGTATGTTAATTGTTCAAATGATGATTATATGATAAATGTACGCTCATGCTCAATGTATGAAAATTTATGAAGCATTGACATGATTGATAATAAGAGAAAGAAAATCTCAGTTGAATGAAATAGGATATTCGATGGATTGTTGAAAAGGCATTGATGGTAAAAAGGATCTAGTCCGAACGGGTGATCCAATATATAGCCCTCCCGAAGAATATGCGTGAATGGATTTAGCTCGGACATGTAATCCGAATTAAGTTCTGAATTTAGCCTGGACTGGTAATTCAGATCCGATCTCATTTGAGTATATGTCATTGTAGGGGATTTAGCTTGGACTGGTAATCCTGACAATACTCTATGAGTTTATATTACAGGGGATTTAGCCTGGATTGGTAGTCCCGCTGTATGAAAGGAGGTTCACGAGAGTGTGCTTTTTAGAAGGAAAAAATACGAATTGACGGATATGAACTTGTAAAGTGATCTAGCCTCCCGAAGAATATGTGTGCAATATGGATTTAGCTCGAACAGGTAATTCGATTAGGGTTTGAATTCAGCCAGTACTGGTAATTCAGATTCGAGCTTATGAGAGTAATTGTCATTACAGGGGATTTAGCTTGGACTGGTAATTCTAACATTTACTCTGTGAGTTTATACTACGGGGGATTTAGCCTGGATTGGTAATCCTGCCGTAAGATGCGAGGTTTCGAGGCAGTGTATACTTGAAATAATCACTTGTATGATTTGATGGTACATGGGACATCCATCGAAATTTTTGAGAAAATTCAACGGGATTAATATGAGAAATGAATAAAAAGGGTTTTTTCCAACACAAATTTATTTATGTTATAACATACTATTATGATGAATATGATTGTCACGTTTGGACGAGTGGTGGTGCTAAGAGATAGCACAGGTACGTACTCGAAACCCACGAACATGTGTTGGACATGGGAAGTGAAATGGACTTGTGGTAAGAATGAAAATAAATGAGCGATACATATGATAATAATTTTTATGGCAATCTTATGATGATTATCATTTTCTTGCTCTAAAATTGTTTGGACAGCAGGAATAGTCCAACATTGAAAATCCACAAAAAATTGTGGAAGTCGAATTAAAGGCTAAATTAAATATGAAATGGAAGCTTATTGAGTCTAGTTTCACATAGAAGAAACAATATAAGAAAAGAAATTAATATTTTGAGATATTCGAATTCTTGTGAGATAGAGTCAAAATGTGTTCGAAATCCCCTGTTTTGACTTGTGAAAATCACTAGAAATTGTAAAAAAATAATTATGGGTTATAAGTAATATGAATATGTCCTTAATGAGTCTATTTTCAAGAGAATCAGACAGGAAAATTATCTGAATCCCGTACTAAGAGATAAATAAATATTCGTGAAGAAAGGTCGAAGATGTTAAACAGCAAAATAGGGGAGAATTTAAAGAATAAACTGTAGTTATGGCTAGACTAAAAATTCTGAAAATTTTATGGTAAGAAGATATGTGAGTCTAGTTTCAAGGAAAATTATTGGATCTTAATTTGGAGTTCCATAGCTCCAGAGATAAATAATTTAGTGACTATGACTCAAGAAAACAGCTTAACTGGACTTTGAATAAATAAAGAGCAATTGAAAAATATCATGTTAATACATTGCTTATTATTTTCATACGAGCTTACTAAGCATAAAAATTACTCCCTTCTTTCCATTTCTTTTAGTGTTGTCAGGTCAGCTTGGGGTTGGAGATCGTGGGAGGCAGCATCAAACTATCGAGACATCATCTTTGGAGTATTGATATATATATATACAAACGATTTCAAGTGAGTGGCGTGTATAGGGACTTAGTTTTATGATAGATGTCATTATGATTAGCAAAATGTATTGGCTTATATTGATTCATTTTATATAGCCATGAGATGTGGCTTATAATGGTTATGGCTTGTAAGCCTATTTTTCCATGCTAAGTTCTAATGCTTATGATGTGAATATGCTTGTTGAAAATGCATGATTGGTGTATAACATGTGTGTATGATGAATGCTTCATGACTAATCGAACTGGTCATTGCTCTGAGAAAGTGCATGATAGGGAAATAAGATGATGTTGATTGAACTTGAATGCTTAAGTTCTAAAGAAATAAGTGATGAGTGGATAATTCTAGATTATTAGTAAATGTGGTGCAATAGTAAGACTAATGGATATGGATGATTGCATCTAGACTTGATATTGTAGGAGTATGCAAAATACGGGAACGATGACATGTTAATGTTAAGAATATATCTTAATGAAGGAGGCTAAATCATTAAAATGATGCCATGATCTGTGTCCACACGGGCGTGTGACTCTGTTTCATTAGAAAAATTTCTAAGTTTTTCTCAGAGCTTTTCGAAGTTCTCTGTTTAGTCCTGAACCCTTTCTAAAGTATGTTTTGGGCTTCGTAAACCCAAAACAGGGACTATGTGCATGTGATTGAATGTTTTAAAATATGAATGAAATTTTATGGCCCGGTTTGCATGATTGTTTGTGTTTAAGTCCGGTAACGCCTCGTACCCTGTCCCGGTGTAGGACACGGGTAAGGTGTGTTACAAGAGAATAGATCTAACTAATTTCCTTCTCAAAATACTTTCTCAATTCACCTGAAATTATTCTCAAAAGAAGCCAAAAATATTCTGAAATTTCTCCAGCTTCTTAAATCAAGATTTTCATTCAACGAATTTAGAGCGAATCAAAGGTAATTTTCAATCCTAAACTTGCTTTATGAAGATTAAAAACATATTTGCATGATTTAAGAGTCAATTAAAGGATTTTTTTATCAATGTCATATTCTTCAAAAGTTAAGGTGCTTTAATTGTGGATCTTGAATTTTGAGAGGAAATCCACAAATCAATGGATGTTCCAACTCAAAATGGATCTATTAAAAGGTTTTTGGTTTTATTTGTCAAAATTAAACATGATTTGTGAGGTAATTTGTAGAAAATCGAATTTCATCATCTTCCTGAATTAATTTTCTAGATTTTTGTGAAATTGATTAATGCTTAGTTTATGTGTATTTGGTTTATTTTTGATGTTTGGAAGTGATTAGGAGGGCCGAAAAGATCGATTTTGTAAGGAATCGAGTTTTCGACTTGATGTTACAAATTCGGTAAGGTATCTTTGTGAGTGAATTACAATTAGCATAGTTAATTAAAATTGCGTTTAGTATAGCTTTGGAAAGGTGGTAATGTCTATTTTTCCTCTGTTGAAGCTCCGAGTCTCGAAGAGGACTGAGATAACCGGAATTGAAGCTTAAAATTGCCTAGTTGATCACTTATTGTGATAGAAATTGTGTGGTGAGTGTTTCTAAGGGTGATTTAGTAAATTGACCCTAAATTATGTTTAAATAGTACCTTAAATGATGATTAAAATTAATTAATTATGGATAGATGGTTGATTTTGTAAGATTGATATTAAATGTGCAAAAATTGAATTTGTATTGAAAAAAAAAGGTAAGTGAGCTTTTGGGTGGTGTTGTGCTATTTAATTAGATTAATCTTGTTGATGATTTAAAACATGTGTACTGAAATTTTCGATCATGTTATGTTGAAGTTACAATTGGTAATTGATTATGAGAAATTGTGAAATGAATTGCTTGATTTAATTGGGTATTAAATGCTATGTTACATATTACACCTAAGCATCTTGTCACTTTAAATTGAGCACACTAATGATTGATTTATATGATATGTTTGATTGAATATATTGGCAACATGCATGGTGGATCCATTGGATATAGTTGGCATGCCATAGGATTTATGGGTACTCACCTTTATTTGTGTCATTGTGAGCATATGGCTCTAGGTGGACTGATTTGTTTAGAGTAGATATGGGAGTGTTAAGCATGAGTTTCTATTCAATGGGTTATTTGAGGCGCTATAAGGGAGCTTGTGCTTCGGCCTGCTCAACTCGGTGGATTGTATTTGATATTTGTGGGAGTTTGGAGATCCGTTTATCAGATGTATGATCACCTGGTTAAGCCATTAGAAATGGATGCCAATATATTTTTGTGTGATTGTTGCTATATCAATTGATGATTGAAAGCTATGAATAATTGATTTTTGCTATTGAAAATGCTTATGGAAATTAAATTGGCATGTTTAATTATTTTTGTCTGACAATTGGTGAATAATTAGTTGTGAATTAAGCATGAATTGGATGTTAATTTACTTGTTGTTTTTATTAACATTCACTGAGCTTTTTAAAGTTCACACCCTCACATTCGTGTAGATATTAGTCGGGATTGAGGAGATGAGGAGCCGAGCAAGAGAGTTCCAAGAGATTTAGGCTCGGTAGGGACTTTATTATGCATTTTAGAGATTGCAGTTGAGCATTGTTGAACTTTTGGGAAGTAGTTGATTTTGGTTGTAATTGAACTTTGGACATTTATTTTTGATGGTTTTATAATAACTTTGAGGCATGTTTGAGTTTAATTATTGAATGATTTATGGTGTTTTGTTGCTTGATAACACAGTGTGTGAAGCATGAAATTTTTTCTAACGATTGATTAAATGGAGCTTCCATGGAGAGGTTTACTAGCCACTGAGGCGCGCCACTTGTTTGATTTATTCGGTGTTTGTTATGCATGAAATTGATTGCCTAATTCTATTTAACTAAGGCTTAATTGATGTCCATAAATTCAATTAAAGGTGTATGTATATTTATGTTAATTAATCGTAGTTTAATTGGGTTTAATTGGTCATTAAAAGATACAAAATCGGGTTTTAAAATGAGTCACTCACAAAAATAGGTGCAGTGGTTTTCACACAGGCGTGTGGGTTGTGACACAGGCATGTTGAAACTGGAGCTATCCCACATGGGCATGTGGGATTTCTACACAAGCGTGTGCGGTCTGCCAAAAGTTTTTCAGGACACAAATACAGGCATTTAATGACGCACAATCTGGGGGACATAGCTGTGTGGGTTTTTGGGGGTTTGAATTTTTGTCTTTTTAAATTTGTATTTTAATTTGTTTAAATTACGATTTAGCCCTAAAAATTAATTAGTCTAATTACAGCCCTAGATGATAACGAAACTTGGTAAATTTTAGGATTAGTCTCGTAATGGGTAAAATTCGATAGAAACACATTTAATTTGTAACTCGAAATAGGTCCTTATAGATTATATTTGTTACAATTTAGTCCATAATAGTAAAAAATTGAATTAGACATAGCAAACGAACTCAATTTAAGCTAAAATTTTTAGGCTTACATAATTTTGATTAAAAGAAGGTCAATAAACATTTAGATCTAAAATCGGGTTAGTTTTACCATAGGTGGTAAAATAACGAAAATACCCTTAGGTTAAATTACCTAGAAAAGTTTAAAATTGGCTCATAATTTGCTTCTACATTAATATATAACTAATATTTAGATAAGATTGAGGTGTTATAAGGTCTAGATGTGTCTTGGGTGGCCGTTAGACGGAGAGTCACTTAGGTGGCTAATGTAACACTTCAAATTTGGGCCGGTTCGTCCCAATTAGGTTTAGGTGTCACATTTGGTGGTATCAGAGCCAAGTTAGGCTGCTTGAATATTAATGATCTTGTATTATGATGTTTGCTTGCTTGTGATGATTAAAAATTTTGTATTTTTGCCTATGTATAATCTTTGTGATATAAGTTGTTCTTGGGGTAGGATTGGGAACACAAAGCCCTATAGGAGCTATACTTAGTTAATCTTAAATCTCTTGCCACTATTCCTTCCTGATACATTTTCTTTACTCTCATCTTTAGTATAGGATTGTTGTTATGCCTTTGTGTTGTGATCGGGGTAGTACGGATGACAATGTGCCACCGCGGGATGATGTTCAGATGGGCGGCGTTGAGCAATTCATGTCTTAGATGGTTGGAGCACTACAATGTATTACTAGTGTCGCGTTGCTCTGGCTCGTCAAGGTTTGCCATTGGAGTGTTTATGAGCTCTTGGAGGTAAGGAGTTTCGTGGTGTTAGGGTGGCGATCCGACATGTATAGAGTATTGGTTGAAAGGTGTCATTCTTATTTTATGCTAGATGTGTTGTTCTGACGAGGATAAGTTGGTTTGTGCCGTGTCACTACTGACAGACGAGGCTCACAGATGGTGTATGACTGTCAAGAGGGGTACTGCACTGGATCATTTTACTTAAGAATTCTTCTTAGCATCATTTCATAGAAATTTTATGGGCGAGCAGTATCTCGAGGCTACAAAATGAGGTTTATGAATCTTGTTCAGGGTACTCTGTCGATAGACGAGTATAAGGATAAGTTTGTTCGGTTGAGCCAATATGTTCCCGAGTTGGTGTCTTCTGAGGTGAATTGTTGTAAGAGGTTCAAGTTTAGACTAAATCGTGAGATTAAGCTCTATCTGGTTGCTCAGAATACTAAGGTCTTCGACGAGTTAGTTGAGAAGGCTCATACGTTAGAGGAGGCTTTGGGGGAGAAGCACAAAGTTGCTTTATCTGGAGCTGTCAAGAGGTCGATTGAGGCTGCTAGTGGTTATGGTCGTAAGATTAAGGTAGGTCATTTCGGTAGATCTGAATGATACCGGTGGTCATGGTAAGGATAGACAGGCTGTGAGAGTTGAGGCTAGTCCTGCTGATCAAGGGGCTGCTGCATGGCAAATATGTGAGTACTGTACTCGATGTCATCGTTGTGAGTGCTGGAGGATGACGAGTGCTTGTCTTATTTGTGGTTCAATGGGGCACCGTGTGAGTGACTGCTCGGGAAAGCCATTGTTGTTCATGATCAGCTTGTTTCTACTGTTGCACCTGCTCTTGCTTGAGGGAGAGACCATGGTAGAAGTGGTGGTGGTAGAGGTGCTAGTTAGTGTGGTGCTACTCAAGGTAGTGATGATAGTCCAGCTCGAGTTTGTACAGTGAGGGAGCCTCGGACTAGAGAGGCCACAGATGTTATCGCAGGCACTTCTACTCTACAGTCATTTCCTCTGCTAGCATCAATTGATTCTGGTGTAATGAGGTCATTTATCCTTAGGGACGTAGTTAGAGAGTTAGGGATTGCTGAAGAAACATCTAGATTGAATGTTACAGTTAAGAGCTCTTTAGGTTATAGTGTAGTGGTGGATCGGGTATATCGTCATTGTTCTTTGATGGTTCAAGGACAAGTGTTTCTGGTTGATCTGCTTGAGTTGTCGTTTTAGGGTTTCCACATCATTCTGGGTATGAATTGGTTGTTTGAGCATCAGGCTAAGGTAGATTGCGAGGTGAAGGTGGAGTTGATAGTTCGAAAGTTGTTGCTTTTGGTGAGGAATTTGAGTTGTTGTCGAATGTGATTTCTTCATTTTGTGCTGAGAATTTGGTCGGAAAATGTTGTAAAACTTATCTAGCCTATATCCTAAATATCGATAGTAAGGAGATGAGGTTGGATGAGATTCAGGTTTTCTGTGATTTTCTAGATGTGTTTCCTGAGGAATTACCTGATATACTGCCAGATAGAGAAGTTGAGTTCGGTGTTGAGCTCTATCCTGGTACTGCTCCAGTGTCTGTTGTGCAGTATCACATGGCACTTAAGGAGTTGACAGAGTTGAAACTAAAATTGCAAGAGTTGTTGATCATGGGTTAATTCGTCTGACTGTGCCTTCGCGGGGAGTATCGGTGTTGTTTGTGAAAAAGAAGGATGGGACTTTGAGGCTGTGCATCGATTATCACCAGTTGAATAAGTTAACCATTAACAATAAATATCCGATACCAAGGATTGATGATGTGTTTGACCAGTTTCAAGGAGCTTCAATTGTCTTAAAGATTGATTTGAGGTCTAGGTATTATCCGTTGAAGTTTAAGGATTCAAATGTGATGAAGACTGCTTTCAGGACTCGTTATGGTTATTACGAGTTCCTTGTCATGACATTCAGGTTAACGAATGTACTTGCCATATTTATGGACATGATGAATCGAGTATTCCATTCCTACATGGATCGGATCATATTGGTTTCCATAGGTGATATATTGGTGTATTATTGATTAGAGGATAAGCATAATGAGCACTTGAGAGTGGTTCTGCAAGTTTTGCGGGAGAAGCAGTTGTATGCGAAGTTAAGCAAGTGTGAGTTTTGGCTTTGTGAGTGGTTTTCTGGATCATGTCATTTTAGCAGAGGGTAGTCGGTTGATTCGAAGAAGGTTGAGGCGATTTTGGATTGGAAGCTGCCAAAGACTATTTCTGAGGTCAAAAGTTTCTTGGGGTGAGCTAGTTATTACTGTCGCTTTGTCGAGGGGTTTTCTCCTTTGGAAAAGTTGCTTCAGAAGAACAATGCCTTTGAGTGGACTGATGAGAGGCAGAAGTTTTTTGAGAAGATGAATTTGGTTTTGACTAAAGCACCTATGTTGACACAACAGTTATTCATTAAGGAGTATGTAGTCTACAATGATGCTTCTTAAACGGGACTGGATTGTGTGTTGATGCAAGAGGGTAGGGTAGTTGCTTATGCATTGAGGCAGTTGAGGCCGTATGAGTGTAACTATCCAACTCATGATTTGGAGTTAACTACCGTAGTCTTCGCGCTCAAGATTTGGCGTCACAACCTGTAGGGTGAGAAGTGTGTGATATACACTTATCACAAGAGTCTTAAGTATCTCCTAATTTAGAAAGAGTTGAGCTTGACACAGAGGCACTGGATCGAGTTGTTGAAAGATTATGATGTGTGATCGAGTATCATCCAGGGAAGGCAAACATAGTTACTGATGCTTTGAGTCACAAATCTCTGTTTGAGAGCTATGTTTGCGAGGTTTTTATCTTTGATGATGGGGGTCTGTTGGCTGAACTTCAGGTGAGGCCAATTCTTTTGCAACATATTTGTGAGCGTCAGCCTTTAGATGAGAGTTTGGCTCGTCGTATTTGTCAAGTTGAGTCAGGTGTTCAAGGGGATTTTGATCTCAACTCTAATGGTGTTCTGTGTTTTCGAGGTTGCTTGTGTGTTTCGGAGGACGAGGATCTAAGGCTCTTGATTCTTACCGAGGCTCATAATTGTCCTTTTTCTATGCATCCCAATGGGAATAAGATGTATCAGGATCTTCGAGTTGAAGAAGGATGTTGCTAACTTTATTGGGAGATATTTGGTTTTTCAGAGGGTGAAAGTCGAACATCAGCATCCATTGGGTTTACTTCAGCCTATTCAGATTCTAAACTGGAAATAGGAGCAGATTACGCTGGATTTTGTTTCGGATTTGCCTTTGACTTCGACACGTAAGGATTCAATTTGGATGATTGTGGATAGGTTTTCGAAGTCTGCAGATTTTCTACTTTTATAATTATTAAGTTATTATTTTAAGCACGAAATTAAAAGCCCGAAATTCGTAATTCCTGTCATAATCCCGTTCAAAAATTCTGCTCCGGCAGTTTTCATTAAAACAGTCATAACTTGAGCTTTTAAACTCAAAATCAAGTGATTCAAAATGCGTTTCGAAGTTAAGAGATAGATATTTTAACACCATGAGACATCTCAACTCAAAAATGCTAGAATCCCATCCAAAAGGTCATCCCAATTCTGCTAATTTCCCAAGCTTGAAATTTGGCAGCTTTAGTGATTGGAATTTAATAAATTTCACCCCATCTGTAAATATATAATTCTCCCTTTCCTTAAAAAGATCCAACCTCAAATCTTGTCTTTGATCAAATCCTGAAATATTCCGTGTCCTCAACCGTGTAACTCACTGAGATGCCCCACCCATGTGCCAAGCCGTGTAACTCTCTGAGTTGCCACACATGCCCATGTGCCAGGCCGTTTGCTAGCCCTTGTAACTCAGTGACTTGGAACACTAAAAAAATCTCAAATAACACACGACCGTGTCGCTAGGCCGTGTGACAGCCTGTGTGAACCCAAAATTTACCTAAGATCAAACCATTTCATAACGAATTCATGCATAATTAACCAATCCATTTGTGCACACTTTCAATAGACTTAAGCATCATTTAAATACACATAATCATGCTATTTCAAACAACCTAATTCACCTAACCAATATGTCATTCAAAGGCACCAAAATTGTATCCAAACATCATTTACCTCAACATGTCAATATTGTCATTTTCCAAACATAATAACCTAGTTCAAATACGTACTAAAACATGTCATAAGTAACCATTTTCAAGCCATCATCAACATTCCGAAAGAACCTTATAAACAAGCATTTGAAAATGACCAAAATGACATAATTTGGTGAGAAGATAAGGTTCACCAAACCAAACATGAAATTCAAAAGTCATACATATTAAATCACCATTAAGAAATTTACAAAGTACCATTACTAAACAAACTATACACGCCATTATTAACATTGGTCAAAATACACAAAATCTACCAAATTAGTTACTGGACAGTGTGATAGGTCTCTGATGAGCTTCCAACCGGTCGAGCTTTTGATAATGTATAAAACAAAGGAAAATAACTACGTAAGCAATGAGTGCTTAGCAAACTCGTATAAACTTTAAACATAACTTACCACGTCCAATAATACAATTCATGGATTAAGTATAAACCATTACCAATGCCATAAGCTTAGTAGAAGTATATACAACATCATCAATTTCACAAGTTAGTATACTTGTTCATGATACATATGAACTCAACCGTAAGATATGTAGTTTACCATATATATACATCACATATAACTCATCAATGTTGCCATAAGATCATGATTCATTCCATTTGCATACTTACTATTCATTTCCATTTTCTTACCCGTTGAACCATCTAGAATTATATCGGATACTCGGGAAAGGTTACACATAGTGTGCCTTTACATATAACTGTAACATTTCCTTTACATCAATGCTCACACAAGCTGTGAAATAAGCTTTCTCACACGAGCTGTAGGTTGGAATGTAAGCTACATGATGCTGCTCACAGGAGCTATAGAGAATCCATAAAAAATGCAAGACCTCAGCCATCAATAGGACATTCAAGACCAACACTCGAAACATGAAATCCCTAATGACATGTCATTCATATCCTAAGAATTCTTAAGGTTCAACCGAGACTCATTATCCGTCAATTCATCATAACATGGATATATTTATATATAGATTCATTTATATTGAAACATCTTAGTAAACATTCAATTTAGCTAATATTAAAACGATCACAGTTCATACGTACTTACCTTGATAACTAAGGTGTAGAAGTAAAGTCAAACTAATTTGAAGCTTTAGCTTTTCCTCGATTTAAGTCTGAATGTGGTTTATCTTGATCTAAATAGATAATTTTAATCAATTAAGTACTTCTAATATTCAATTTAATCCATATTTCATATTTATGCAAAATTAAAAATTTCCCCTAACATTTTAACTTTTTACAATTTAGTCCTTAAGCATATAACTTGAATATAATTCATTTTAGCCTAAATCCAATTTAAACCATGTTACAATGGACCTTGAAACAGTCCATTATTACTAACAATTCACAACAAAACCCTTGGATTTATTCTTTTAACAATTTAATCCCTATTTCCAAAATTCAACAAAAATCACTTAACAAAACATGTTTATTTCACAACCAAGATGAATAATCTATCACTTAGCTTCAAAACCTATCCAAAAACAACCATGGAAAGTCCCTCAATCTTTAACAGTTTTTCAGATTAACCCTCGGGATAGCTAGACTAAGCTAAAACAAACTCAAAAAACATAAAAAATCATTAAAAATGGGGCTTGAATTCACTAACATGCAAGATGGAAGCCTAGTCGAATGCTCAAACCCTATGTCAATGATGATTTTCGGTGGAAAAATGAAATGGGGAAGAATATGAGCTTAATTCCTTTAGTTATTTTAGCTTTATTTACCAAATTACTATTTTAACTTTTAAAACTATCAAAATTTCTACAAAACCTTGTCCATGCACATCCACGAAAATCTTAAATGGTATATTTACCATTCAAGTCCTTTAATTTAAGATTGCATAGCCATTAGATGCCTTTAGCTAATAGAACTCAAGCTTTATAATTTTTACGGTTTAGTTCTTTTTACCTAATTAATCATTGAAACATCAAAATTTCTGGACGAAATTTTAATACGACCTTAATAAAATCTTGTAGACATTAAAATAAATATTAAAATACTAATTCACTAGTCAGAATTGTGGTCCCGAAACCATTGTTTTTGACACCACCAAAAATTGGCTATTACAGTCATTTTGGTACTATTTTGTTTCAACTAATTTATTTAAAATATTAGACATCCTAAATTAAAACCCTATGCCAAAATTTGAATTTATTTGTTTCAAAATATTTCTCTTAATTTTATATTTCAATCAAATTAAATATCTGTATATATATTTATCTTAAAATAACATACAATGATGTTGGCAAGCATAATAATAGTTGAATAAATTAAAACAACCTCATATAAGACTTCAAATTTAAACCAAAATAATTTGAATAAAGGAAAATCCCATCTTAAGGTATCAGACACTCCATTAATATTTCATCTTTGGACAAAATTTTAACTTGTAAGTGATATCTTCATGTAGTAATCAAACACTAGCAATAAAAACATGTCAAATAATAAATCTTCCTTTGGACTGATTTATTGCTCACGTGTAAAACGAAATAATCATAACATGTTTATTACCACAATCGTATATGTAATTTTGTTAAATATTAACCTTTCTTTGGGCCAATCAATATTAACATTGCTTAATTTACATGCACACAACCTTTTATATTTTAAAACAAAATAATTTCAATAACAGAGGCCACTTTGGCAACTTATTATTTAAATTAATTTATTTTAAAGTATATATAAAAATATACCAATATTCAAAATTTAAAATTTCCATAATAGTTAAAGGTCAAAACTAATATTTTTATTGCTTTATAGTTTCCGAAATAACCCAAAATAAGATTGCCTTAATGCCACCATCAAAACCTAAAACCTTAATTTTTAATTGATTTAACTAAAATATAATGATGATGAATTAGTCATAGAACAAAAACAATTCCTTTTACCAACTAGAAAATTCCATCATTATGATGCCATGATTGATGCTTAAAAAACATAATTCGTTTATATTTGCACTAAAGCATCCAACATCAAAATTCTCAGAAAAGAAAAAACATGGAATATGAAAATAAAAAACAACAATAGAGCATGCTCAGATGGGAAATTAAATTCAAAATTTATAACCAAAATTCAATGATACGAATGATAATGGAAACATAATCATAAAGTTTGTCCAGGTCGCGGATTTGATTAGGGCTCTAAACGTTCGAAAATGAAACTTGGAGTTTGACACGTCCACAGTTGAATCCTAGTCAAATAAAAATAAATAAATATAATAATAAATCAAAGATTGGATAATAAAGAAGAAAATAAAGAATATAGATGAAAAAGATAGAATATGGTATTCCTAAGAAGCCTTGGAAACACGAAGGATCTACAACCCCCTTCAAGCGACTCTAATTTTCCCTCAAAGACAGAAAAGTTGACAAGAAAAAGTTTCAAGATAATCCCCACAATCTGAAAATATTGTTAAAACTATTCTAAAAGAAAACTCAAGTGAAATTCTTGAAAAGAAAAACTCAAAGAGAATTTATTTACTAAAAGAAAAGTTCAATAATAATGAATTGATATTTGTGTACAATGTAAAGGCCTTTATATAGGCTAGCTAAATAAATCTAAATAAAACTCTGAAGTATACTAGAACTCTAATTAATCTAAATATGTAGTTTTAAACTAAACTTTCTTATTAATATAAACTCCAAAATAACTTAAAATACTTAATAATTATAAAAAAATTTAGAATAAAACCATAACAAGAGCTGATAACTACAATATTGGACTCATCTATAATAAAAATTAAGCCTAAAACTTGAACCCAATATGATTTAAACTCGAATTAAAGGCTTGAAACTCGTAATTCCCATTATAATCCCATCCAAAAATTCTGTTCGCATAGTCTTTACTAAAACAATCATAACTTGAGTTCCTGAACTGGAAATCGAGTGATCAAAAACGTGTTTTGAAGCTAAGAGATAGATCTTTGAACTTTATGAGGACATCTTAATCCATAAATGTTTGGATCCCATTCAAAAAGTCATTTCAAGTCTACTAATTTCCTAAACTTGAAAATTGGTAGCTTCAGTGAATGAAATTTAATAAATTTCACCCCATCCGTGCATTTATCATTCCCCATTTCCTCGAAAAGATTAGTCTTCAAATCTTGTCTTTGATTGACTCTTGGTTTGATTTGCTTAGCCTTTGACATTGTTGTTGGGTTTTGAGGTAGCGAAGCCTATCACATCCATGGGTCTGAAATTGGGCATTGAGACTCGCATTAGTCAATGAAAGAAAAAACCAGAGAAAAATTCCAGCAAA
Source organism: Gossypium hirsutum (assembly GCF_007990345.1). Classification (NCBI taxonomy): domain Eukaryota; kingdom Viridiplantae; phylum Streptophyta; class Magnoliopsida; order Malvales; family Malvaceae; genus Gossypium; species Gossypium hirsutum. Next base: position 44,688,388 of record NC_053429.1, read on the forward strand.
ACTTAAATTCCCAAAGTATGAATAGCATGTTTGTTCTGAATTATTCACTTAACAATAAAACCTTGAATAAGAAAAGGACTTTTATAACAATCCTATGTCACAAACATGTAATAACAATTGGAAATCTTTACACTAATTTCTACAATTGATTAGAAACGTATCTTGGATCTTTAATATACTCAACTTGTCTACTAAATTACCAATAAATGCTATTTTTTTAAATTACCAAAATAGGCCAAATTTTGGAATATTTACAAGTATAGGCCGATTTAGGTAAAACGCTTTTAGTTGGAAGGCTTTTTGCATGTCACTAGTAAAACGCTTCCAACTAGAAATGTTAATGAAAAACACATCCAACACAACGCGTTCCCCCCCCAATGACTTCTTATCCAATGACTATTTTAAATAGTCGTTCTCCCCCCCAACGGTAAAGAAACTATAAAATCCCCTTACTAATTTTTCACAATATTCTTTCAAAGATCTCTTAAATTCTCTCTTAAATTTATTAGTAAAATTCTATTTCTATCTAAATTATATTTTTAATATATTTTTATTAATATTTCCTAAAAATATTTTTTATTAAAAATTAATTCATGTTTTATATAATTAACAATGCTCGGGTCTCTATCCGTCTTGATGACAAGCACATTTTCGTCAATCAATTGCAAATGGTAAGAATAAATTTTAATAAATTTAAATTTTGTTTTTTTTCATTTCATTGTTATATTTTAACTTAATATTTTGTATATATTTTTTTACATAAATAGGTGGAAGATTGATTTTTACAATCCCATATTCATAATGTACCCGATCCTCCACACCGTTAATCGAACCATACTTGAGGGAAGCCAGTTTTTGGCACGTGGCCCTTGTAGGTCGGGGGTGAAAGATGGATCCAAAACTCGTAAGTGGGTTGGTGGAGAGGTGGATACCTGAGACACATTCCATCTTCCAGGCGGCAAGTGTACTATCACTATAGAGGACATGCATTTACATTTGGGGTTACCGGTGGATGGGTCGGTAGTCGTTGGGTCTGTTCAGTCTGCTGATTGGGGAGCCGTATGTGGTGAATTTTTGGGTTCGACTCTGGAGATGATTTACGGAGGTTGGATCGAATGGCGTGGATATGAAAAAATTTCGTGGGGATGGATGAGGATTCGACTAAAGTCGATAGAGAACGACACACTCGGGCGTACATCCTTCAGATCATCGGTGGTACCTTGATGCCGGATAAGTCACTAAATCTCATCCATATAAGGTGGCTTCTAAAAATCAATGATTTTAGAGAAGCGAGTGAACTCAGTTAGGGGTCCGCCATGTTGGCGACAATGTACCAGGAGACGTGTCAGGCAACGCAACCAGGAAAAATCAAAATTGGTGGTTGCCTCTTCTTACTGCAATCATGGGCGCAATACCCGTTTCCATTTTTACGTCATTGAGCGAACTACCTGCATACGTTCTGACTCGTAACAAGGTAAAATTCAGTAGATATTACCATGATAAAATTGATTTAAATTAAAATTATTATGCTAAGAAGTTATTTAAATAGGTGGAACCATGCGTCGACTCACTTGGGATTACCTACTGAGCTTCAAGATATACGGCTTCTATTAGACCAATGATTAGAAGCGGAGGTATGTATTTATTTAAATTTGAACTATATAATATTAACATAGTTGATTTTGTATTTAGTAGCATATATATAACTAATTTTTTTATCTCATTAATATAGTTTGAATGGATACCATACGAGGATCCGGCAATTCAAGAAGTCATCCCCAAGGAATTCTTTGTGAATCCTAACACCTGGCATATGAAGGTCCTATTGGTAGTGTTCACTATTGTCGAGATATACGAGACTGATAGAGTGTTGTGATAGTTCGAATTCCGATAATTGATTTTCGTGGCACCTCAAGACCTTGATGATTTGCATCCTATCGACTTGCGATAGTCGAATAAGAATTGGCTGGTATTTCACTCTCAACATATCAACATATGCAATAATCGGTATGATTTCTTACCTACTTGCGAACCTATTATCATTTTGGAGTTAGTATACAATCCAGAGCACATGCCATGGTTTAGAATCCATGGCAAGCCATATTTGTACGTGGAAAAGGTGAGGCGTCGGCATCCTCATACGAGTATGCCATGACAGCCCCTTTTAAATCCAAGGGCTAGCGAGATGAGTCCATAATCAACGCCCATTCAAAAACTAGCATTGACGACAACAACATCGATGCCCACACCACCCACTGTTCAGTATGCACCGTCCCATTCTAGTTGGTATTCTAACTCTATTATCTTCACACAAGCACCATATGTTGTACCATATTTTTCTGCTTCTAGTCCTATGTTAGGTTGGACTTTTGCACATTCATCCCGATGTATTACATGCCCATGCTATCTACTTTTCTTACGACAACATATAGGCCCTATATGTTTTAGGCATCAATGGAGAGTCCACTCGTTATCCCATCGGTGTATGAGACTCAATATAGTTATGCTCAATAACCGTTTGTGAATCAAACACCTCTAGGATCTTTGTTTACCAAGCTGGGTCATCTTTCCGACCACCTATTCCTAGATCGGAGGATGCACAATGGAAACGAAGAATGCAAGGATGAAAATTGACCAAAGGCGAAGAAATTGAGTTATCGAGATCAAAACCACAATGACCACAACCCTGCCTGGAGGCTGAACTCAGAAGGAATCTCGTACGTAATCATCGACCACTCCGAAGTGGCACAGATTCTGACCAACATCTAGACTGATTAATTTTATCCTTGTATCAAACATTTATATCGTATCGATGTTTCTTATTATTATGTTTTTAAATGAATATTGTTATCATTTAACAAAATTAAAGTTGATATTTGTTATCATTTTACAAAATTAAAGTTGTAATTTATTATCATTTCAAAAAATGAAAAGTTGAAATTTGTTACCATTTCACGGAACCACACGTTTACATATTATAATGGAATTGATATTTGTTTTTTAGTTTGCATATTCCTTTTGATATGGACATGATAGCATTGTATAGCCTAGGTTCCTACACCACTTGCATAACCTAGGTTAGTTTGACCTATCCCAAATATTCATGTTGTTGCATATTCAAGTCGACATCAGTCGACCTTTTGGTTTGCGACACAGTGACCTATTAGGTAACAACTTAAACAGAGCATTCGATATAGGCAGCAACATACGTTCATTTGGGACTTGTGGGAATACTTGTCTCCACATGTTGTACAATTTTTCTAATTTGTACACTTCGTCCCCAAAGCTCATTGGATCCAAGTGTAGATTGCTACATGTTGTAATTGTATGAGTGCGTGGAAAAAAATGCGTCAAATCTCCCATAGTAGCAAGTCTTATTTCTCAGGTGTATAGGGTACTCTCCCCTAGCAATACGTTGTTCCGGTCTATTGAACTCTATTACCTGAAACAATAGGTCTTCGAGCGAGTGACACACTAAATGTATGCAGTTTGCTCGTGTCATAGGCTTCGTAATTTGTTTCACCACCTTCGGGCACCATATGTGGCCTCCCTGCAATTTCCCAACATAACTCGCTACTTTTTTTGGGAACAGTTTCGCCAAATAAAAGTATGTCACTTTCACAATTGAGGTTATCAGCAAATGACGCGTTCCCTTTAAAATAGAATTGATGCATTCTGCTAGGTTTGAGATCATGTGGCCATATCATAGACTCTCATCGTAGGATTGTGTCCACTGATCGAAGGGTATGTTAGAAAGTTATCGTGCCCCCGCCTGGTTAGTTGACTGTAAGATTTCCAGCAACTCATGAAAACAACCCTTCACGAGCTCATACACTGTCGATAGAAATGGATAGTGTCGATTACATATCAAAGAATATAAAAATGAACAGAATATTACAAATCAAAGAATATTGGTCAATATTACATACCCATGTTGGTCACTTGTGCTCGCTCAACGGTAGAGGGATATTTTTGGTTGTAGTTGGACATAACATGCCTTAGACAGCACCAATGGTGTGTGTGGTCTCAAAGGCTTCTCTATCGTTCAATTGTAGATAGTATTCTAATTCCTCGATCTAAGATGACACATATATCAGGTTGGGAGCAGAAAAGCCTCCTCAACCTAGACATAAAGAAATCCTAAACGTTTGCTAACTCCTCCAGCGTAAATGCAAATGTAATTGAAAGGATTCTTCGATTTCTATCTTGTGTCACAACCAACAACATCTAATGGGTATATCTACCATACATAAAGGTACCGTCTATTTTTACTAATGGCTTTCAATACTGGAATGCTTGAGAGCATTGCTTGAAGGTCTAAAACAAATGGTGGAACACTTGGCATCCATGGAGCAAGCGATAGTTGTGTTACGCGGGCCCCGTTTCCATACCAATTACACAACTTGGAACGTACCTCTCTAGCACCCTACACCACTGCCATACCTTATTGTATGACGCGTCCCACCCACTGTGCATATTCTCTAATGCTTTCTTCTTTGCTATCTAGCCTTGCGATACGAAGGCGTGTAAGGGAATTAGCTACGAATATTTGTAATTAAAATCGACATAGTAGTCCTCAGACTCGCTTTCACCATTGGTAGTATTATGCCGGCAATCATCTCCAAATCCAACTTTGGATGATCTAGTGAAATACCTGCAACACACATATGCAGAGTGGTAAACTTCTTTATTGCCCACAACCCCATTTTCTTCTTAATAGAAGTTATGATTTTCTGTAACATCCCTTACATGGTCTTACCCAGTCCCAGACATGGTCACACATGTCATCGCCGATGCCATGTCCCAAACATGGTCTTACACAGGCACATTTAGCACAGTGTCATGACATCCAATTCCTAAGTATTCCTTTGAGTCACCCGGGCTTCTGAGACACGAGGCTATTACTAAACTTTCATTGGATCATCACAAGTCAATTTTATTAAAGCATACATACATATATTATATAATCTCAAATATTAAATATGTAATATTGGAGTTGTTGAATTACTTACACACAACTTACTCGTTTCAAAGAAACATCATATTCCATCAAACTTCCAGTATATTCAATTATCACGTATCATGTTAACGACATTTGAGTTATCGATTACTTTATGGGGTTCATTACTTTCCCATACACAATATCATTAACATATAATTCAATACAATCATAGTAAAGTCGACTTCAAGTATAATAAAAATAACACGAATAACATGCTTATTTAGTCACACGAACTTACCTTGAATGCAATTACGACCAATTATTCCAATTTAGTCCATAATCTCAAACTTTCCCAATTTAAGCCCAAATCTCGATTTTCTTGATCTAACATTTCAAATATAGGTAATTTATTATTCAAATTATTCAAGTTGACCCCAAAATCATACTTTTAAAAATTTACATTTTTACCCCTAAACTTTCACTTATTTACACTTTGACCCTTAGGATCGTAAAATAATATTTATTCAATTTCCTTGCATTTTAAGCCTAGCCGAATCATTTTCATAACTATAGCAGCCCCCAATTTCCACTAAATTACACTTTTATGAAAAATTTTATAACTTTTACAAAATGGTCCTTTTAAGCATTTTCACCGAAAATCACTTAGCAAAAGTCATTTATTTAACACCCAACATTCATTTTTCTACCATTAGACAACAAAACACATGCATATCACTCATGGGTAAGTTTTTAAACATGAACCCTAGCGCAAAATAATGGTAGAAATAGGTAAATCGAGTTACCGGGATTTCAAAAATGTAAAGAACATTAAAAATGGGGCTCGGATCACTTAAAAATGAGCTTGGAAGCTTGAACCAAACCCTAGCCATGGCTTCCATTCAAATATCGGCTGAATGGGGAAGAAGAGGGACAATTTTGGCTTATTTTCCCTTTTTCTTATTTTACTTACTAAAAGACCAAAATTCCCCTAACTTAAAAATATTCTGTTTCACCCATTTCATGCCCATTTTTGTCCAAAAAATTAACCAATGGTCTAATTACCATTTAAGGACCTTCAATTTAAAATTTCATAACAATTGGACACCTCTAACATGTACAACTCAACTTTTGTACTTTTTACAATTTAGTCCTTTTAACCAAATTGAATGCCCAAACGTCGAAATTTTCAAACGAAATTTTCATGAAATCATCCCGTGAAATTGTAAACCGTAAAAATATAATAAAAATAAACTTTCTTACGTCAAATTTGTGGTCCGAAATCACTGTTCCGACTAGGCCCTAATTCGGGATGTTACATTTTCCATGCACATTTACTGTCTCGCATTACACACTTAGCCTCAAACTTTTTAGATCAAGATTTAACCACGTGGAAGGTAACCCCATTTTTGATGCTGTATCACTTCACTATAGCGAGAAAACCATCTTTAGTGGAAAACTCCTTATCCAATTCTAAATTACCCAAATCCAAGAAGAATGTAACAACCTGATTTTAGCTAAATCAGAACGGTAGTTTCAGAGCCACAAATCCAATGTTATAAAATTATTTTAATATTATTTTTGGTGTTTACAACATGTGATTATATATGTGTGAAAATTTCGTGCAATAATTTTATCGTTTGGATACTTAATTTGAGAAAATGACTAAATTGCGTAAGTTGCAAAAGTGTTGTTCTAGTAGCTAAAAATGTCTAATAGCTATAGAACTTTAAATTTAAGGTCCTTATGTGGTAATTATACCATTATTATGATAGTGAATGATAATGGCATGGCATTTGGTGTAGTTATTAAATGTTTTTAAGGTTAAAATTGCTATTTAGTAAATAAGGTAATTAAAAACATAACAAAATGAATTTTAGTCCATCTTTTCTCCCTTTGGCCAAATGTTAAAGAAGAAAAAGAACCATTGTTGCTCATTTAGGGTTCGGCACTTGCATAGCTTGATTAAGGTACTATTTTAGCTTAGTTTTTGATGATTTCTATGTTTTTTTGATCGTTGCTTTGAGTACTAGCTAGCTCGTGCCTTAATTTTTAGAATTGATGATGATTTTGTAAAGTTCCATTGATGAATGTTTGAGTTCTTGAATGTTTGATGATGGAAAATGAGTATTTGTTGATATATTATCATGTTTTATAAAGTGATTTTTAGTGAAAATGTCAATTAGGGATTAAATTAAGAAAAGTGTAAATTGAGGGGTTAAATTGTGAAATAAATGAAAAATATGGGCTGCTAAGGGCACTATGGTAATTTGGCCAAGCATGGGTTAAATTGGATATTTTGAATTTAGTGTATTTGTGAAATAGGGACTAAATTGAATAGATGTGAAAGTTTAGGGGCTAAAGTGAAAAAATGCTCAAATGTAATTTTTGATTGAAGTTGAATGAATAGGTGGTTAAATGAGTTAATTTTGAATACATATAGATCAAGAAAAGAGGAACTCGGACTTAGATCGAGGCAAGAACAAAGCACTCGATTAATTGGCTAGTTTCGTTGTTTCTACGACCGAGGTAAGTTTGTAGGTGTTAATTTCATTATAAATGGATGTTCTATGCTTTGATATTGCATGAAATGTATTTATGAGATGGTAGATAATGTTTGGAATTGTGAATATGACCATACAGAAGTGTTCGACGATGAAATCAACAAGTAAAATTTCCCGGTTAAACCTTAGGTACAATTATGATGCTAAGGTAATGTCACTAAGTTAATGCATTGGTTTCAAGCCATGATATTGGCACTTCGGGTGTGAATAATACCTTGATTTGGCTACGGGCCATGATATAGGTATTTTGAGAGGAGTTACCTTGATATAGCTACGGGCCATGATATAAGTATTTTGAGAGGAGTTACCTTGATTTGGCTACGGGCCATGGTATGGATACTTATCTATTGTGATTCTTGAGTATCTCACTTCTAACCCTAATGATTCAACTGATAAATAAATTCTATGGTTGAGAAAGAGGTTGGTATGAGGTGATACGAGTATGTAGGGAATCTATTCAAGTACTACATTGAGAAATTTTAATGAAATGTATTTAATTATGTTTGAGACATGAATATGGTTTGTGTTAATGTAATGTTGATTTGGTAATGTGCAAATGGTTGAACTATATTATTTGATGAATTGAATTGCTTAACTATGAACTTACTAAGCTCTAAAGCTTACTGTGTGTTATTTGACTATGTTTTATAGATAGTCAAAGCTAGCTTGGACTCGGGGATCGTCAAGAGCATCATTATCGATCATTTTGTTGGTACTTTGAAAGCTTTGTATATATGGTATGTGGCATGTATAGGCTAGTGTGATTTTGGTATGTTTTGAGCTATAATGTTAGCCATGTGATTTGGCTTGTTAATAATATAAATGTTAGTATATTTTTATCCATATAAGTTGCCTTAAGTTATGTGCTTACAATGTGATACATGAGATGTATATAATGCCTTATGTGTTGTGGCTTGATTATGTGATGTTGAAATGGTAAGATTTGTGGCATGAAATAGGTGATAAAGTGATGATGAAATGCATTTAGAAGTTATACAAGTTTAATGATTTTTGGTATGTTTTGGTTGTGGAATTGAGTAGTTGAAATGATTGTGTATAGATGGCATGATATGTTTATAAATTGGCTTGTTTTGGTTGCTTATAAATGTCTTGAAATGGTACCATTTAGGTTGATTTGTATGCATGTGAAAAGGGTGGCAAATTGGCTTTACAAATGGCTTATTTTTGTCCACACATGCAGAGACACGAGCGTGTGTCTCAGCCGTGTGCGACACACGGCTATGTTACATGGCCATGTGTCCCCTGGGGGACCCTTTCAAATTAAAGTAGTATACCCTATAGTTTTGACACGGCTTAGACACACGGACGTGTCTACTGGCTGTGTGAGACACATGAGATGGCACATGGGCATGTGGTCAGCTCTGTGACCCAAGTCGGTAACCTCCCTAGTTTTCCCATGGCCATGGCATATGGGCGTGTCTTCGGTCGTGTGGTACAAGTCAGTATGTATGCCCTATTTTCACACGGCCTGCGCCATGAGCGTGTCTGGTAGTCGTATGAGCTACATGGCCTATTCACACGAGCGTGTGACCTATGATTTCATGAAATTTTTCTAAGTGTTTGGAAATTTTTATGTGTGTTTGGTTTAGTCCCGAACCTCTCTGAAGCATGTATTAAGGTCTCGTAGACCTATTTAAGGGACTTTGTGTTTGTGAATGAATGATATGTGATATTGAATGTTTGATAAATGTTATATTTTTTGGTAATGCCTTATTATCCTATTCTGACGACGGATATGGGTTAGGGGTGTTACAATTATTGGTATGAGAGCTACGTTTTTTTCAATTCTAAGACTAATGTTGCGAGTGAGAGTCTAGCTATACATTCTATATGTATAAATTGTGATAGTGTGATGATTCTTGACAGTCAAAATGTGTTTTTACATAGCAAATGGATCCCAAAAGAGCCGTAGCTGACGATGTAGAGAGTAATGCACTTGCTTCTACTCAAAGGGTAGCGTAATCTAACTGTAGACCCGTGACTAGCAGTCACGAGGGAGAGGCAAAGCAAGCATTGTTCCAAATAATGAGTGAGTGATTCTCGGAGTTCGTTTGAACGAATTCAGCTGCTCAACAACCTCCACCCTTGCATGTTCCTCAACAAGTTCCAGTTATGCCTCAAGTGTTAGATTCGAGTCGATTAAATAAACCGCTAGTGGATAAGATATGTAAACACGAGGCCGAAGTGTTTCGGGCTATAGTTCCTGATGATGTGAGAGGGCTGAGTTCTGGCTCGAGAATACAATCAGAGTGTTTGATAAATTATCCTGTACTCCTGATGAATGTATCAAATGTGTGGTATCTCTGTTAAGAGACAATGCGTATCATTGGTGGAAAACATTGATATCAATAGTTCCGAGGGAATGTGCCACTTGGGAATCCTTTCAATCCGAGTTTCGAAAGAAGTATATAAGCCAAAGATTTCTAGATCAGAAACATAAATAGTTTTTGGAATTGAAACAGGGGCAAATGACTATTACTAAGTACGAAAGAGAATTCGTATAATTAAGCAAGTATGCCCAGAAATATGTTTCTACTGAAGGATCATGTGTAAACAGTTCGTTGATGGATTGAATGAAGATATAAAGTTGTTAGTTGGGATTTTGGAAATCAAAGAATTTGTTATCTTAGTTGAAAGGGCTTGTAAAGCCAAAGATCTTAGTAAAGAAAAGAGAAAAACAGATTCGGAGGCTAGAGACACTAGAAAAAGATTGATGAGTAAGCCGTATCAATCTTCGTCAAAGAAATCCAGGGATTTGTATAACCGCTCAAATGCTTCAAATGAATATTGGAACAAGAATCATGCTAAACAACACTCTGGTTCTAAAGCTCAAGCTACATCAGTAGCTAGTGTTGGTAGTGTAAGAGACAACAAACCCGAATGTCAGAAGTGCGGGCGACGAAATTTCGAAGAATGCTATATCAAAAGAAATAAAGCCTATTACAAATGTGGATCATTGGATCATTTTATGAGGGATTGTCCAGAATTGATGGCGGTCGAGTAATATTGTAAACAGGGGTAGACCACCTAGAAATATAGGAAATGTGAATAGTAGTCGGAGAGCGACTAAAGACTCTGCTGTGAGGTCTAAGGCGAGGGAACCTGCACGAGCCTACTCTATTCGCACTCGTAAGAAGCATCATCTCCAGATGTTATCACTGGTACTTTTTGTAACGCCCTCACGCCCGAGACCGTCGCCATAGTCGAGCTTGAGGTGTTACTAAACTTAATTCATTAATTAAACAGCTCAAACAATTTATTTTTAAAATTTCCAGACAAGCTGGCTAACTGCGTCATAGTCGCTTAAAAATTCATATCTCGAGTTCAAAAACTCAAAATTAAGATCCGTAAATTTTTCCTGAAACTAGATTCATATATATATCTACTAATTTTTTTTATAGAATTTTTGGTCAGGCTAATTAGTACAGTTTATTAGTTAAAGTCTCCCCTATTTCAAGGTTCAACTACTCTGACCCCTGTGTATTACAAATCAGATATCTCTCTATACAGAGTTTTAATGATTATTATGTTTATTTCTAATAAAAATAGACTCAATAAGGAATCTGCAAATATAAAGTTAAACTTATAATTATTTTTTTTACAATTTTTGGTAAATTTTTAAATTCAGAATAGGGGATTCAAAGACCACTATGACCTTGTTCCACCAAAACTTAAATATCTCATAAAATATAACTCATTTGCCTGTTTTGTTCCATCCATATGAAAATAGACTCATCAAGCTTCAATTTCATAACTTATTCATAATTTAATTCCATTTATACTATTTTTAATAATTTTTCAAATTCACCTCACTGCTGCTGTATGACTCTGTTTTATGGCCAATTTTACCATTCTAAGGATTTTCATGGTTTAGTTAAGACATAAAGCATACATGTTATCATATATAAACTTGATTAGCCATTCCAATAGCTAATCATTTACAAACCCTTTTCTTACCAAACCATAACCATATCATATGATCATTTATACAAAGTGAGTATATTGCTATACATGCCACACTCAAAATATACAAGCCATTTTACCAATTTAGGTCTTCGGATAGTGTGAACGAGCCTTCGACCTATCCCGATTCTCAAGCTGGCTTGTCAAAACTACAATGAAGAAAAAGGAGGGAGTAAGCATAAATGCTTAGTAAGTTCACATGTAAATAATAAGTAACATGATTATGCAATCCAACATAAACATCATTAAAACACTCATAACATAAAAATACTTACTATCTTACCACAATTTTGTCTCACCAAGTTCTCAACCAAGAATTAAACTCATACTTGTCCATTTTCACTTCTTCAACACATTCATCATCGAATCAATTTCGTTTTAAGCATCCTCAATATTCTCTTAGGATTCTCCTGTTGAACACGTAGGAATATAATTTCGAATACGCGGATAGTGTACACATAAGTGCTATACTCATAACTGAACAAGTTCAATAGCTTTTGAATCTATGTAGCCAAGCTACCATGTAACCCGCCCATAAACGAACTCGGATTCAACTCAACGAGCTCGGGCGTTCGCATCCATAAGTGAACTCAAACTCAACTCAACGAGCTCGGATGCCTAGTTACACCTCACAAACTCGGACTCAACTCAACGAGTTCGAAACTCAACCATCCTAGTGACATGTCACTTGTACCCTAATCTATTCCCAAGGTTCAAACGGGATTCTTTTCAATTACACATTTCGATCGCCTTCTTCGGAATATAGAAATCGATACTTGCTAACATCTCATACTTATCAAGTTGTCCACATAATTTGCATATCACCAAATAATAATTTACAAAACATCATATTTCATGATAATAAGTATCATTTCATATAAATAACATTAAATCACTTAAAATAAAAATTATGTTACCTTATTTACACATGAACTTACCTCGATACAAAATATTAGCAATCGAGCCTATTCCTCGTAAACTTTGTTTTTCCCTCGATCACAACTTGAATCTCGTTCCTCTTGATCTATAATGCCAAATTAATTTTATTTAATACATACATTCATCAAAACAGCCCTTAGTACGAACTTTGGCAAAATTACCATTTTGCCCCTAAACTTTCACATATTTGCACTTTTTCCCCAAGGCTCGTAAATTAAACCTCATCCTATTTTCTTATGTCTTATGACATGCTGATCATTTTTCCCTTCTATGGAAACATCAAATTCACACTTTAACATTTACTTATGACTATTAGGTATTTTTACCGATTAAGCCCTTTTACTCGTTTTCACTTAAAACCGAGGAGCACAAGTTGTCTAACATAATTTAAAACCTCATATTCTATCATAAAACTCCAAAATACACAAATTTCACCTATGGGTATTTTTCCAAATATGAATCCTAGGTTGACTTATTGTTAGCATAAGCTAAATCGAGCTACTGTGATTTCAAAAACGTAAAGAACATTAAAAACGGGGCTTGGAACACTTACTATGGAGCTTGGAAGCTTGAAACAAACCCTAGCTATGGAGAACCCTTGAAATTTTTGCCTAATGAAGAAGATGGACAAAAATTGGCTTTTAATTTTATTTTTAATTCATTTTAATAACTAAATGACCAAAATGCCCTTATTTAAAAACTATGGTGTTTTATCTTCCTTTAGGTATTTTTGTCCAAACTAGTATAATGGTATAATTACTATCCACGGACCTCCACTTTAAAAACCCATTACTCACAAGTACTTAATACCTTTGTGAACTAGAACACACATTTTGCAACTTTTGCAATTTAGTCCTAAATATCAAATTGGACCCTCTATCGATAAAATTTATAAACGAAATTTTCACACATCATGAAATCATGCCATAGACCTTAAAATGATAATAAAATAAATTTTTCTACCTCAGATTTGTGGTCACAAAACCACTATTCCGATTAGGCCCTAATTCGAGCTATTACAATTCTCCCCCCTTTAAGGATTTTCATCCTCGAAAATCTTACTGGTAAATAGGTGTGGGTCTTGATTTCTCATAGTTTCCTCAAGTTCCCATGTAGTATCTTCTACCTTGTGCTTTTGCCACAATACTTTAACGAGAGCGACATTTTTATTTCTTAGTTGTTTGACCTCTCGAGCTAAAATCTTAATCAGTTCTTCTTCGTAAGTCATATCCGGTCGTAGCTCAATTTCTGTCGATGAAATTATATGTGAAGGATCCGAACGATACCGATGTAGCATAGATATGTGGAACACATCATGCATCTTCTATAATTCAGATGGCAATGCTAGCCGATAAGCTACTGGTCCAACTTTTTCAATTATTTCATACGGTCCAATAAAACGCGGACTCAACTTGCCCTTCCGTCCAAATCTAAGAACTTTCTTCCATGGAGACACTTTTAAAAATACCTTATCACCAACTTGAAATTCGATTTCCTTTCGTTTCAAATCCGCATAAGATTTCTATATATTCGATGCAGCTTTTAAACAATCTCGAATCACTTTCACTTTTTCTTCGGTTTCTTTTATTAGATCAACTCCATAAATCTGATTTTCCTTGAGTTTAGTCCAATACAGTGGCGTCCGACATTTACGACCATACAATGCTTCATAAGGTGCCATCTTCAAACTCGTCTGATAACTATTATTATAAGAAAATTCTACCAACGGTAAATACCTTTCCCAACTACCTTGAAATTCCAATACACAACATCTAAGCATGCCTTCAAGAATCTGAATCACTCTCTCTGACTGTCCATCAGTTTGAGGATGAAAGGCAGTACTGAAATTCAACTTCGTATCTAATGCCTCTTGCAACTTTTGCCAAAACCGTGAAGTAAATCTCGGATCTCTATCCGAAATGATTGACAAAGGTATTCCATGAAGTCTAACAATCTCACTGATATACAATTCAACCAACTTATTAAGAGAATAACCTGTACGTACCAGAATAAAATGAGCCAATTTAGTCAGTCTGTCAACTATTACCTAGATGGCATTTTTCTTCCCCGGAGTTAACGACAACCCTAATTCAAAATCCATAGTAATCCAATCCCACTTCCATTTAGGAACCATGATAGGCTGGAGTAGTCCCGAAGGTACTTGGTGTTCAGCTTTCACTTGCTGACAAATTAAGCACTTTGATACAAACTCGGAGATATCTCTTTTCATTCCACTTCACCAATACATTTTCTTCAAGTCATTATACATTTTCATGCTACCCGGGTGAACCACCAAACAACAATTATGTGTTTCATGCAAAATCTTTTGAATCAACTCATCATTTTTCGGTACACAAATCTGGTTTTTAAACATCAAGCAACCATCAGACCAATTCTGAAGTCTGATCCCGTATCAACTTCACACTGCTTTCTCTTAGCTTGCAAATCTTGGTCATTTTTCTGAGCTTCACAAATCTCTTGTAAAAACATCGGTCTTGCTCTTAACTCTGTTAGAATCAAACCATCATCTGATACATTTAACTGAGTATTCATAGCTCTCAAAGCAAATAGCAACTTTCTTCTCAAAGCATCAGCAACCACATTCGCTTTTCCCGGATGGTAGTCAATAACAACCTCGTAATCTTTCAATAACTCCAACCATCTTCCCTGTCTCAAATTCAAGTCTTTTTTTGACATCAAGTACTTAAGACTTTTATGGTTAGTATATATCGACACTTTTCACCATACAGATAATGTCGCCAAATCTTCAAAGCAAACACTATAGCAGCCAATTCCAAATCATGAGTCGAATAATTCCTTTCGTGAGATTTTAATTGCCTCGAAGCATAAGCCACCACTTTTCCTTCTTGCATAAGTACACATCCTAAGCCATTTCGAGAAGCATCACTATACACCACAAATTCTTTAACTGATTCGGGTTGTACCAACACCGGTGCTTCAGTTAATAACTTTTTCAATTCTTCAAAACTCTGTTGACATTCTTCTGTCCACTCAAATTTAACATCCTTTCGGAGTAGTCTAGTCATAGGAGCAGCAGTTATAGAAAATCCATTTACAAACCTCCGATAATACCCAGCTAGCGCTAAGAAACTTCTAACCTCGGTTACATTTTTCGGTGGTTTCCAATCAACAATGGCCAAAACTTTACTAGGATCAACCTGTGTACCATCACCTGAAACAATGTGACCCAAAAATCCAACTTCCTGAAGCCAAAATTCACTTTTACTAAACTTGGCATATAACTATTTATTTCTCAAAGTTCGCAAAACTATCTTCAAGTGTTCAGAATGTGTGGTCTCATCTTTCGAATAAATTAAGATGTCATCTATAAATACCACAAAAAATTTGTCCAAGTATGGCCGAAGTATGCGATTCATCAAATCCATAAACACAGCAGGAGCATTTGTTAACCCAAATGGCATAACTAAAAATTCATAATGACCGTACCTTGTTCTAAAAGCAGTTTTAGGTATATCCGACTCTTTTACTCGCAGCTGGTAGTATCTAGATCTCAAGTCAATCTTTGAAAACCATGTTGCTCCTTTTAGCCAATCAAACAAATCATCAATCCTTGGTAACGGATACTTGTTCTTGATTGTCACCTTGTTTAATTGCTGATAGTCAACACACAATCTCATAGAACCATCCTTCTTTTTCACAAATAACACGGGAGCACCCCAAGGTGAAAAAATCGGTCTCACAAAGCCTTTATCAGTCAACTCTTCCAATTGCGACTTTAATTCTTTCAATTCTGCTGGTGCCATTCTATACGGACAATCGAGATCGGAGCTGCTCCCGGTATCAACTCAATACCAAATTCTACTTCCCTGACTGGAGGCAAACCTGACAACTATTCTGGAAATACATCCGCGAATTCACACACAATTGGCACTGATTCAACTTTCTTTTCAATTTCTTTCGTATTAATTACATATGCCAAATAAGCTTCATAACCTTTCCTCAAATATCTCTGAGCCGACATCGAAGAAATCACACTAGATAATGCCTCTGATTTGCCTGATTCAACCCGCAGAATTTTACCATTTTCACACTTTAATTCTATAACATTTTCTTTGCAATTTACTATAGCATCATGCAATGTCAACCAATCCATACCCAAAATAACATCAAATTCATCAAACGGCAACAACATCAAGTCAGCCGGAAAGTAATGACCCCGAATCATTAAAGGGCATTTCTTGCATACTTTATCAACTATCACACATTTGCCTAATGGATTCGACACTCTGATCATAAATTCTGTGTACTCAACAGGTATATTCATACTAGACACCAATTTATGCACACATATGAATGAGTAGAACCGGGATTAATCAAAGCATTAACATTAACATCATAAGAGAAAATATACCAGTAATCATGTCAGGTGATGAAGCATCTTCACGTGCCTTTATGGCATAAGTTCTAGCTAGAGCCCTTGTTTCAGGTTTAGCTGTTGAATCTTTGACTACATTCTTACTGCTTGTTTCATTTCCAGCTTTTCTCGAATATCTTCCCCTCGAGTCTGCATCACTAGCTTTTACACTCTGAAATTTTTCTTTCTCAACTCTCTCTGGGCAGTCTCTAATAAAATGATCCGGAGAACCGCACCGAAAACATTCATTCACTCTACATGGGCCAAAGTGATTTCTACCACACCGTTGGCACTCAGGGTTAACAAATCTTGAATTCCCCACACTAGCCATGGAAGTAGTTTGAGATTTAAGACCCACATTTTGCTTCTTAGAATTTCCATATGATTGTCCAGCCGAAACCTGAGAACGAGGATTCATATTTTTAGATTTTCTAGATTGCTGTGAGAATGAACTGCTCGTTGATCTTTTCTTCCAATTTCTAGTCTCAACCTCTACTTTTTTCTTCTTTTTGAGTAGTTCTTCAGCCTTGCAAGCTCGATCAACAAGTACTACCATTTCTTTTAATTCGAGAATCCCAACAAATACTTTAATGTCTTCATTGAGTCCATCTTCAAATCATCTACACATTTTAGCCTCTGTAGGAATATATTCTCTAGCATACTTACTCAACCTGACGAACTCCCTTTCGTATTCAGTAACTGCCATGTTCCCTTGCTTCAATTCAAGAAACTCTTTACGCTTTTGATCAACAAATCTTTCACTGATGTATTTCTTCCGAAATTCTTCTTGAAAGAACTCCCAAGTTACTTTCTCTTTCGGTAATACTGAAATCAACGTCTTCCACCAATGATAGGCTGAATCTCTCAAAAATGATATAGCACATTTCAAGCATTCCTCAGGTGTACAAGACAATTCATCAAATACCCGAATAGAATTCTCAAGCCAAAACTCTACTTTCTCGGCATCATCATCAACATTTGCCTTGAATTCTTCGGCCCCTTGCTTATGGATTCTGTCAACTGGAGTTTTGTGAAATTTTATCAGATCTACACCTTGAGGCATCTGGGGTATAGGTTGAGGAATTGAGGGAGGTGGGGGAGGTTGTGCATTCGGGTTCGTACAAACGAGCTCAGTATACCAGGCATTCATCATCTGGAGAAAGGCTTCCCGAGCCCCTTCTCCTCCTCCTTGCCAACAGTAGGAGGTGGATTTTCAGTTGGCACTGCCCCTTTAGCCGGAGCTGGTGCATTGCTCTCCACATCATTGCCACAGCTGGATCGAGATCCATTTACTATAAAAAAATCATTTAAAAGGTCAGAAGTCGTCACACTATCACAATATATATATAGCATGGCATGTATAGCAAAACCCGTACATACAACACGTTAGTCTGAGAATCGACTAAACCTGCTCTGATACCACTAAATGTGATGCCCTCATGCCTGAGACCGTCGCCATAGTCGAGCTTGAGGTGTTACTAAACTTAATTCATTAATTAAACAGCTCAAACAATTTATTTTTAAAATTTCCAGACAAGCTGGCTAACTGCGTCATAGTCGCTTAAAAATTCATATTTCGAGTTCCAAAACTCAAAATTAAGATCCGTAAATTTTTCCTGAAACTAGATTCATATATATACCTACTAATTATTTTCTACAATTTTTGGTCAGGCCAATTAGTACAGTTTATTAGTTAAAGTCTTCCTTGTTTCAGGGTTCGACTACTCTAACCCCTGTGTATTACGAATCAGATATCTCTCTGTACAGAGTTTTAATGATTATTCTGTTTATTTATAATAAAACTAGACTCAATAAGGAATCTGTAAATATAAAGTAAACCATAACCATATCATATGATCATTTATACAAAGTGAGTAAATTGCTATACATGCCACACTCAAAATGTACAAGCCATTTTACCAATTTAGGTCTTCGGATAGTGTGAACGAGCCTTCGACCTATCCCGATTCTCAAGCTAGCTTGTCAAAACTACAATGAAGAAAAAGGAGGGAGTAAACATAAATTCTTAGTAAGTTCACATGTAAATAATAAGTAACATGATTATGCAATCCAACATAAACATCATTAAAACACTCATAACATAAAAATACTTACTATCTTACCACAATTTTGTCTCACCAAGTTCTCAACCAAGAATTAAACTCGTACCTGTCCATTTTCACTTCTTCAACACATTCATCATCGAATAACTTTCGTTTTAAGCATCCTCAATGTTCTCTTAGGATTCTCCTGTTGAACACGTAGGAATATAATTTCGAATACGTGGATAGTGTGCACGTAAGTGCTATACTCATAACTGAACAAGTTCAATAGCTTTTGAATCTATGTAGCCAAGCTACCATGTAACCCGCCCATAAATGAACTTGGACTCAACTCAACGAGCTCGGGCGTTCGTATCCATAAGTGAACTCAAACTCAACTCAACGAGCTCGGATGCCTAGTTACATCTCACGAACTCGGACTCAACTCAACGGGTTCAGAACTAAAGCATCCTAGTGACATGTCACTTGTACCCTAATCTATTCCCAAGGTTCAAACGGGATTCTTTTCAATTACACATTTTGATCGCCTTCTTCGGAATATAGAAATCGGTACTTGCTAACATCTCATACTTATCAAGTTGTTCACATAATTTGCATATCACCAAATAATAATTTACAAAACATCATATTTCATGATAATAAGTACCATTTCATATAAATCACATTAAATCACTTAAAATAAAAATTATGTTACCTTATTTACACATGAACTTACGTCGATACAAAATATTAGCAATCGAGCCTATTCCTCGTAAACTTTGTTTTTCCCTCGATCGCGACTTGAATCTCGTTTCTCTTGATCTATAATGCCAAATTAATTTTATTTAATACATACATTCATCAAAATAGCCCTTAGTACAAACTTTGGCAAAATTACCATTTGCCCCTAAACTTTCACATATTTGCACTTTTGCCCCAAGGCTCGTAAATTAAACCTCATCCTAGTTTTTTTATGTTTTATGACATGCTGATCATTTTTCCCTTCTATGGAAACATCAAATTCACACTCTAACATGTACTTATGACTATTAGGTATTTTTATTGATTAAGCCCTTTTACTCGTTTTCACTTAAAATCGAGTAGCACAAGTTGTCTAACATAATTTAAAACCTCATATTCTATCATAAAACACCAAAATACACAAATTTCACCTATGGGTATTTTTCCAAATATGAGTCCTAGGTTGACTTATTGTTAGCATAAGCTAAATCGAGCTACCGAGATTCTAAAAACGTAAAGAACATTAAAAACGGGGCTTGGAATCACTTGCTATGGAGCTTGGAAGCTTGAAACAAACCCTAGCTATGGAGAACCCTTGAAAGTTCAGCCTAATGAAAAAGATGGACAAAAATTGGCTTTTAATTTTGTTTTTTAATTCATTTTAATAACTAAATGACCAAAATGCCCTTAATTAAAAACTATGGTGTTTTATCTTCCTTTAGGTATTTTTGTCCAAACTAGTATAATGGTCTAATTACTATCCAAGGACCTCTACTTTAAAAACCCATTACTCACAAGTACTTAATACCTTTGTGAACTAGAACACACATTTTACAACTTTTGCAATTTAGTCCTAAATATCAAATTGGACCCTCTATCGATAAAATTTATAAATGAAATTTTCACACAATCATGTAATCATGCCATAGACCTTAAAATGATAATAAAATAAATTTTTCTACCTTCGATTTGTGGTCACGAAACCACTATTCCGATTAGCCCTAATTCAGGATATTACACTTTTACTCTCTATGATACTAAAGTTATTGCATTGATAGATCCAGGATCAGCTCATTCATATATATGTGTAAATTTAGTATCCAATAAGACTTTTCCTATAGATTCTACTGAATTCGTAATTAGAGTATCAAACCCCTTAGGCAAATGTGTGTTGGTTGATAAAATGTGCAAGAATTGTCTGTTGATGATTCGAGATTTTTACTTTCTGGCCGACTTATTGTTATTGTCATTTGATGAGTTTGATATAATTCTGGGTATAGATTGGCTAACGTTGCATGATGTCATTGTGAATTGCAAAAGAAAAATGATAGATTCGATATGTCAGAATAATGCGATTATCCGGATTGAGTCAGATGATCTGAATGGTTTGCCAGCGTGATTTCATCGATGTTAGCTCAGAGATATGTAAGAAAGGGTTGCGAAGCTTATTTTACTTGTGTACTTGATACGAAAGTGACTGAAAAGAAGATAAAATTAGTGCCAGTTGTATGTGAGTATCCAGATGTGTTTCCCGAAGTGTTACCAGGTTTACCACAGAGCTGAGAGGTTGAGTTTGGCATCAAGTTAATGTCAGGTACAATACCGATATCGATAACTCTGTACAGAATGACATCAACAGAGTTAAAAGAATTAAAAGCTCAGTTTCAAGAGTTCATAGACAAAGGGTTTGCAAGATCGAGTTTCTCACCTTGGGGTGCTCTTGTGTTATTTGTGAAAAAAAAGATGGCACAATGAGAATGTGTATAGACTACGGACAGCTGGACAAAGTGACAATCAAGAATAAATATCCTTTGCCTAGAATAGATGATTTGTTTGATCAACTAAAAGGGGTTACAGTGTTTTCAAAGATAAATTTGAGATCGGGCTATTATCAGTTGCAAGTTAGAGACTATGATGTGTTGAAGACTGCATTTAGAACGAGGTATGATCACTATGAATTTTTTATTATGCCATTTGGATTAACGAATGCACCCACTATTTTTATGGATTTAATGAATCGTATTTTCAGGCTGTACTTAGATTGATTTGTTGTTGTGTTTATCGATGACATATTGATATATTCGTGAGATGAAATTGAGCATGCCGAGCATTTAAGAATTGTATTACAAACTCTTCGAGATAAGCAATTATATGGAAAGTTCAGTAAATGTGAATTCTGGTTGACGAGGTTGGTTTTCTAGGGCATATTATGTCAGCATCAGGTATTCGAGTCGATCCGAGCAAGATTTTTGCAATAATGGATTGGAAGCCTCCGAGAAATGTTTCTGAGGTCCGTAGTTTTCTGGGACTAGCTGGCTGTTATAGACGATTTGATAAATCCTTTTCGATGATTGCGACTCCATTGATGAGATTACTTTAGAAAGATGTAAAGTTTAATTGGTCCGAGAAATGTCAGAAAAGTTTCGTTCAATTGAAAGCTCTTTTGACTGAAGCACCAGTGTTAGTACAGCCAGAATCAGGTAAAGACTTTGTGATCTATAGTGATGCACTATTGAATGGCTGGGTTGTGTTTTGATGTAAGAAGGAAAAGTTATAGCTTATGCGTCGAGACAGTTGAAGCCGCATAAAAAGAATTACCCAACGTACGATTTAGAGTTAGCAGCTATTGTGTTTGCTTTAAAGATTTGGCGCTATTATCTGTTCGGTGAAAAATGCCATGTTTATTCAGATCATAAGAGTTTAAAATATTTGATGACTCAGAAAGATTTGAATTTACGACAGTAGAGATGTTTAGAATTGCTAAAAGATTACGAGTTAGTGATTAATTATCATTCGGGAAAAGCAAATGTAGTTGCTGATGCTTTGAGCCGAAAATCCCTATTCGCTCTACGCGCGATGAGCACTTAAATAGCTTTGTGTAATGATGGTTCGATATTAGCTGAGTTGAAAGCAAGGCCGTTGTTTGTACAACAGATTTATGAAGCTTAGAAGACTAATAATGAAATGTTAGCTAAAATAGCTTAATGTGATTCGAACCCTGATTCAGAGTTTCAAGTTGATTCCAATGATTTTTTAAGATTCATAGGCCAAATATGTGTTACGAGAAATTCAGAGTTGATTCAGATGATTTTCAAGGAAGCACATAGTAGTCGTTTATCTGTTCATCCGGGAAGCACAGAAATGTTTAATGACTTGAAACAGTTTTATTGGTGGCATAGTATAAAACGTGACATTTCGGAATTCATTTCTAAATGTTTAATTTGTTAGCAAGCTAAAGCTGAGCATCAGGTACCATTTGGTTTATCACAGCCGATTATGATTCCCGAGTGGAAATAGGATAGAGTGACTATGGATTTTGTGTCAAGACTGCCCTTATCTCCGAGAAAGAAAGATGCAATCTGGGTTGTAGTTGACAGATTGACAAAATCAGCTCATGTCATTCCTGTGCGTACAGATTATTCACTTGAAAAGTTAACTGAGTTTTGAGGTTGTGAGATTGCACGGAGTACCTATTTCTATTGTTTCAGATAGAGATTCGAGGTTCACATCGAGATTTTGGAAGAAACTGCAAGATGCATTGGGTACAAAACTACATTTTAGTACCGCATTTCACCCGCAGACGGATGGTCAATCGAAGCAAGTTATACAAAAAATCAAAGATATGTTACGTTGTTGCATTCTTGAGTTCGAAGGTCCGTGGGAAAAGTATTTGCCGTTGATTGAGTCTGCATATAACAACAGTTTTCAATCGAGTATAAAGATGACACCATACAAAGCATTATACGGTCGAAAATGTAGAACACTATTGTATTGGAGTAAGCTCAGCGAGAATAAGATCCACGGGGTTGATCTGATTAGAGAGACTGAAGAAAAAGTGAAAGTAATTGTGATAGTTTGAAAGCGGCATCAGATCAACAGAAATCGTATGCAGATTTGAAATGGAAAGATATTAAGTTTTAGATCGGGGATAAAGTGTTTTTGAAAGTATCTTCATGGAAGAAAATACTTTGATTTAGTCGTAAAGGCAAATTGAGTCCGAGATTCATCGGACCGTATGAAATTACTGAGGGAATTGGACTAGTGGCTTATCAGCTAGTATTACCGTCAGAGTTAGAAAAGATACATAATGTATTTGATGTATCGATGCTTCGACGATACTGATCTGATCCTTCACACGTTATTTCCCCAACCGATGTTTAAATTTAGGCAGATATGTCGTATGTTGAAGAACCGATTCGAATTCTAGCTAGTGAGATCAAAAAGTCGAGAAATAAAAGAATAGCGTTAGTGAAATGTTATGGCATCGACATGGGGTTGAAGAAGCTACGTGAGAACCCGAGGATGCTATGAGAAAGCAATATCCAAACTTATCCGCTGGTAATATTTTTGGGGTCGAAAATCTCTAAGGGGGAGAGTTGTAACAACCTGGTTTTAGCTAAATTGGAACTGTGGTTTTAGAGCCACAAATCCAATGTCGAAAATTTATTTTAATATTATTTTTGGTATTTACAGCATGTGACTATATATGTGTGAAAATTTTATGAAATAATTTTATCGTTTGGATGCTTAATTTGAGAAAAGGACTAAATTGCATAAGTTGCAAAAGTGTTGTTCTATTAGCTAAAGGTGTCTAATAGCTATAGAACTTTAAAGTTAAGGTCCTTATGTAGTAATTAAACCAGTATTATGATAGTGGATGATAGTGGCATGGCATTTGGTGTAGTTATTAAATATTTTTAAGGTTAAAATTGGTATTTAGTAAATAAGGTAATTAGAAATATAACAAAATGAATTTTAGTCCCTCTTTTCTCCTTTTGGCCGAATATTAAAGAAGAAAAAGAACCATTGTTTCTCATTTAGGGTTCAGTACTTGCATAGCTTGATTAAGGTATGGTTTTAGCTCAGTTTTTGATGATTTCCATATTTTTGTAATCGTTGCTTTGAGTACTAGCTAGCTCGTGCCTTAATTTTCAGAATTGATGATGATTTTGTAAAGTGCCATTGATGAATGCTTGAGTTCTTGAATGTTTGATGATGGAAAATGAGTATTTTTTGATAGATTATCATGTTTTATTAAGTGATTTCTAGTGAAAATGTCAATTAGGGATTCAATTGAGAAAAGTGTAAATTGAGGGGTTAAATTGTGAAATAAATGAAAAATATGGGCTGCTAGGGGCACTATTGTAATTTGGCCAAGCTTGGGTTAAATTGAATTTTGTGAATTTAGTGTATTTGCGAAATAGGGACTAAATTGAATAGATGTGAAAGTTTAGGGGCTAAAGTGCAAAAATGCTCAAATGTATATTTTTGGATGAAATTGAATGAATAGGTGATTAAATGAGTTAATTTTGAATACATATAGATCAAGAAAAGAGGAACTCAGACTTAGATCGAGACAAGAACAAAGTGCTCGATTAATCAGCTAGTTTAATTGTTTCTACGAACGAGGTAAGTTTGTAGGTGTTAATTTCATTATAAATGGATGTTATATGCTTTGATATTGCATAAAATGTATTTATGAGATTGCAAATAATGTTTGGAATTTTGAATACGACTATACGAAAGTGTTCGACGATGAAATCGATAAGCAAAATTTCCCGGTTAAACCTTAGGTACAATTATGATGCTAAGGTAATGTCACTAAGTTAATGCATTGGCTTCGGGCCATGATATCGGCACTTCGGGTGCAAATAATACCTTGATTTGGCTACGGGGCATGATATAAGTATTTTGAGAGGAGTTACCTTGATTTGGCTACGGGCCATGGTATAGGTGCTTATCTATTGCGATTCTAGAGTACCTGACTTCTAACCCTAATGATTCAACTGATAAATAAATGCTGTCGTTGAGAAAGAGGTTAGTACGAGGTGATACAAGTATGTATGGAATCTATTCAAGTACTACATTGAGAAAGTTTAATGAAATGGTATTTAATTATGTTTGAGACATGAATATGGTTTGTGTTAATGTAATGTTGTTTTGCTAATGTGAAAATGGTTGAACTACATTATTTGATGAATGGAATTGCTTAACTACGAACTTACTATGAAGCTTACTGTGTGTTATTTGTCTATGTCTTATAGATAGTCAAAGCTATCTTGGACTCGGGGATCGTCAGGAGCATCGCCACACTATCGATCATTTTGTTGGTACTTTGAAAGCTTTGTATATATGGTATATGGCATGTATAGGCTAGTGTGATTTTGGTATGTTTTGAGCTATAATGTTAGCCATGTGATTTGCCTTGTTAATAATATAAATGTTAGTATATTTTTATCCATATAAGTTGCCTTAAGTTGTGTGTTTAATATGTGATACATGAGATGTATATAATGCCTTATGTGTTGTGGCTTGATTATGTGATGTTGAAATGGTAAGATTTGTGGCATGAAATAGGTGATAAAGTGATAATGAAATGCATTTAGAAGTTATACAAGTTTAATGATTTTTGGAATGTTTTAGTTGTGGAATTGAGTAGTTGAAATGATTGTGTATAGATGGCATGATATGTGTATAAATTGGCTGGTTTTGGTTGCTTATTAATGTCTTGAAATGGTACCATTTAGGTTGATTTGTATGCATGAGAAAAGGGTGGCAAATTGGCTTTACAAATGACCTATTTTTGTCCACACGGGTGTGTGTCTCAGCCGTGTGCGACACACGGCTATGTTACACGGCCATGTGTCCCCTGGGCTATCCTTTCGAATTAAGGTAGTATACCCTAAAGTTTTGACACGGCTTAGACACACGAGCGTGTCTATTGGACGTGTGAGATGCACGGGATGACACATGGGCGTGTGGCCAGCCATGTGACCCAAGTCAGTAACCTCTCTAGTTTTCCCAAGGCTATGGCACTCGGACGTGTCTTCGGCCGTGTGGTACAAGTTAGTATGTATGCCTTGTTTTCACACGGCCTGCGCCACGGGCGTGTCTGGTAGTCGTGTGAGGTACACGGCCTGTTCACACGGGCGTGTGACCTATGATTTCATGAAATTTTTCTAAGTGTTTGGAAATTTTTATGTGTGACCGGTTTAGTCCCTAGCCACTCTTAAGCATGTATTAAGGTCTTGTAGATGTATTTAATGGACTTTGTGTATGTGAATGAATGATATGCGATATTGAATGTTTGATAAATTTTATATTGTCCGGTAATGCCTCATCATCCTATTTTGGTGATGGATATGGGTTAGGGGTGTTACAAAGAACTTGCGTGGCCTGACCTCATGTGTGACAGTTCTGCAAACTCCAACTTATCCTCGTCGATAGATCGACATTATACATGTGGGTTGGAGGTGAGTACGCCGTGATTCCACCCACTAATTGAGTGTCGTATTTTTTGTTCTACCACCAAAACCTGATTGTTCGGTGTTCTACCTCTCACAATTGAAATCTACGGCCGAGACGGATGGGTGTCTTCCCATTCATGATTCTGGGATATCATAATGGGAATTTTCTAACAAAATGGTCAGACTATTGACATTTTCAATCATTCTGGCCTCTCGAACAGGAACAGATGTTGACGATTGAATGCTTTCACCTGTCCTTGAAAATTCTACATATAAGTTGAGAAATGGTGATCTACTGTTGATGTGCATTTGTACTATCTCCTCCAAGCCCTTAACACCTTTGATATTAAAAGCGTCATATCTCATAGGATCGACTAAAGAACAAAATCGATACTGAATAAATGATACTCTCATCTGGCTAGATCTGACGATTTTTTGCCTAATTCTTTTCTGAATTTCTGCCGACTCTATGTTCTGGTTAAAAGCTAACTGCGTTGAGTTCTCTGATAAAAAAATACATCGTTCTCAGGGTCACGGACCTCACCGTCGTAATAAATAATAGCATTAATTCGTCCACTCATTTTTAACTAAATTATTTGTTGAGAGAATTTTGAAACAAAAACATTATGTAAAAAACATAATGCTTCAAATAAATATTAACACTAAAAATCAATACTTATGCTTACTTTTTATACAAATAGTATCGTTGCTCCAACTTATGCCTTTCCTGCGAACTTCTATTCTTCTAAACTTTTTCAAATTTTATTTCCTTAGACTTATGCTACCAGAGGCTGAAATATGTTACATTTATAGCCCAAGGGATAACCTCCTATTTGATTCTGAAAATACGTTTTGGATACCGGGTGGACGCGTTTTTAGTAGTTCTGCTAACAATGCGTCCTGTTTGGAGCATTTTTTTCTCTACAAATTTCAACCCCCACTATCTGGGGTATTTTTTTAGAAACATTTTAGATATCTCGGGATATATTTTCAAAACCCATCTCGTCAAAAATAATACACTAGATAAGTATTTAAAACTAGTTCTGCATCCGAATCAAGTACTCAGAGTTTCGATTTTTACTCTATTTGCAAAATGAAATTCGAACATACGATTGCTATAAATACGAATATTTTAAATATCGAACCATTGGTAATTACAATTATTGTGTTAAAAAAATTTTAAAACCCAAAACCCTAGCCCTAAACCCTAAAACCCTAAACAACTTGAAACCCTAATATTAAAAGAGAAAAAACGCTTCAAGTTAAAAGTGTTTTAGGGGAAATCCATAATTCAACCTAAATCATTTTACCTAAATTGGCCTATTCCTTTTAAAATTGAACTTATTTCCGTAATTAAAAAAAACAACATTTTTGTGTAAATTAATCCAACTTGTTATTAATCATATCAATGTTATAGAAACTATCCGGTTTAAGGCAACCAGAGTAGTGTTGATTACAGCAATTTGTAAAGAAACCATAATCAAAACCATGAGCACAATCAATAAAAATAGACATGCGGTAGAATCAATAATTAATAGACGCATGAAAGTTTTTTTTTTTAATTTTATTCCTTTAAAGCCATACTCATTATCGGCATTGATTATATACATATATATCTAATATACAGCCATGGTTTCATTAATGAAACCCATCCAAAACTTGTCATATTTTTCTTTCTTAATCGCACAAAATATATTACCAAATCCAAATAAGTTTGTCTTCTCATATAGATATACCAAAAGCATTCAACCAAAATATTGAGCCCCTATTTTATTTCAAAGAAAAAATTAATTTTTATATTGAATTAATTCGTTCTTAATTATTCAACATGATAATCTCGGATGCCACTTGTTAGAACTATAAAATAACAGCTAATATAAAAAGTTAACAAACTAGGATCTGTCATGTAAAATCATTACTTGAATCAATTGATTTTTTGGAATCTTGTGTTTTTAAATTTCCAAATTAGCACACAAGTAAACTAGATAAGGTGACTCTCTCTGTTCTAAAGATGAGATATTAGAAACGTTACTTTATATATAATTTGGAAACCATAACCTTAATGTATAACTTTTGCACATTAACCCTAATTTCTAATCAACCCATAATTAATTAGAAATTAGTTACTAGAGTATCTACACATATTTATCTCATAATAAAGTTCAATAAATCTTAATCAAATTATATCATTTTATTTTGGATTAACTGTTTATGATAATAAATAATAACATATAATTACTCTTATTATATATGTGATGTTTATATTTTTTTTGATGTTTTAACAATTCTAACTCCCAAACTTTCATTGGAGATCACTCAACTTCAACTTTATTCTCAGCTACACTTAACCTATTCCATTAGCTATTCACCTTACTAATTACCCAGTTGTGGTTACACTCAATATTGCAGGGTTTACTCCTGTCTTCTTTTCCACTGTCTTTTACTACATCTTGTTTAATTTGTTTTGTAAAGTTTTTCCCCTCCACTAAAAAATCCACTACAAGAGCATAAACTAATAATTAGGTGCCCTCCAAAAAGATTATTCTAAAAAATCACTTAGCGATGAGGATGGGTCAAAGAGATAGTGAGTTGACGTCAACTGTTGGGGTGGTTTTTGTTCCACAGTAACAATGCCTTTTTATTCAATTAGTGGATCAGCCATTAGTTTAAGTGTACAAAGTTTCCGAGAACCTAAAATTATTTAATACATGATCCGTCTTATTTAAAAATTACTTTTTATAAAATTAATATATTTCATTGATAATATATCAAAAATAATGAAAACCAAAATTAACAAGAAACACAAATAGATCCAGGTTGGTCCATCCTATCATCAAAATAATGATAATATATTTTTAATTATTCTAACAAAAGAGTGCAATATCATCAAAATAATGATAATATATTTTTAATTATTCTAACAATATCCTTATTTAACTTCACTTCCATATAAAATATGTGTTTTAAATTTTATGGAAGTTGGTTAAAGTTTATTTATATTATATTTTAAAATATTTTTTTAAGAAAAATAATATATAAATATAAGCAGAGTAACATATTATGAAATTTATTTTTGGTCAAGTCCGGGCTTTGGTGCAACTCATTTTGAAAGGGCATAATTTTTTACTCAAGTCTATTTTTTATATCTAATATTATTGTTTAAACCTTCTCTAAATATTATCAATTTAGACTTGATAATAAAATATTAAAAAATTGAGGAATCAAATTTTATATATTCCAAATTTTATGATAATAGAGAGACTAAAATCATAACTTTCAACAACATAAATGCGGGAAAATTATATCATGTCCGTAAAAATTTTACATTTTTTTTATAAATTACAATACTTGATGCAATATCATTTATTCTACCAGCTTTCTAACATTAGGGAGAAAACTAAAACATGCCATCTTGCCTCTTAAGGTTTCTAGCGTTGGAAGAGTGCAAGTTATTCTGCCACTAGTGCATGTATTTGTCTTGCCCGGGTCAAGTCTGTTTGTTTCTTGTGATCGTGGGTGTGCAGGGGCAGCATGGAGACAAAGTTCCAGCAACTGTCGGTCAAGAGTGGGAGGAGATAGAGTTGGAGTTCGTTTTGAATCAGGACGTAGTGCCTGGGGATGGGGTGGGCAAATTGTTAGATTTGGTTTTCTAAGTATAATTTTCATCTATGTATAATTGTATTTTTATAAGTATATTGGTTTAATTCAATTATCCATAAATTACATTAATACCCTTTATATATTATTCTCGATGGTTTTTGAACATAAAACAAAATGGAAGCAAATATTAGCTCATTGATTATCCAATGTTTAACTAATACTAAGCAGTATCACGTGGTCAAATTGTACTATGGAAAGACAACATATATTAGTAGATGAACCTAAATATGTCCTTAGACTAATCAGTAATGAGCAAATCAATTGAAAGTCTAATTCGCTGTTTATCAAGTTCAATTAAAGAGATGTTCTGTCTTAAGCATCAAAGCGTATGACTCCCCAAGATAAAAATATAGATGTGACTGACTAGACTGGCAGTACATCGGATAGGACCCAAGTAGGATAGATTCTGAATTCATTTATGGATTTATTCGCTTGGGACATTCATAGTGTGGCATACCTTTGTAACACCCCTCAACTGTTCCCGTCATCGGAATCAGGTTACATGATGCTACAGTACAAATTGAATAGTTATAAACAATCAACAGTAAAAATATCAATTACTTTAATCAATTCAATCATGAGATACCATTTAAAACTTTCCTTGAGTCTTATACGAGCTTACATGAGCTCTAGAGTTGACCCAAGAAAAAAAATAAGGATCAAATTGAAACAATTTCAAAAGACAAAAGCAAACGTGTAAAACAGGGGTCACACGGTCGTGTGTCAGGCTGTATAACGTTTTCAAGCCGTGTGAATCAAATTGCAAAATTTCATCAAAAGTCACATGGTCGTGTGGCTGGGCCGTATAACAAACCGAGATTGTGTAAAAATCTAAATGACCAAATCTATTGTACTCACATGGGTAGGGGTGTTCAATTAGTTAACTGAACTAGTATTAACCGAATTAATTGAACTTTTTAAACCCTTAATTGTTAATTGAACCAAAATTTTTTCAAAAAAATTAACCAAATCAAACTATTTCAATTAATTCAGTCAGTTAACTGAACTAACCAAAATCTATATGTTTTTTTTTGTTTTTTGGTTAAAAAAAGTACAAAACATAAAAAAATTAAACGAATTAACTGAAATTAACCGAATTTTAAGTATTGAATCACCACATAATTAAAAACACTACTACTTAAGTCTTGAAATTAACACATAATTAAAATTTAAGTCTTTAATATTCTCCATTTGCATCGGTTTCTTCTCTCCAAAAAATCTCCATTTCCATTATACCTACAAAAAATATGTGCAAAAAATGATTATATAATAGAAATATATGCATTTAAAAAATCAAATAACATAAACAAAGAAATAGATTTAAAAAATCAAATAACATAAACAAAGGAATAGATTGTAAGTTAACAATAATAAGATAGTAAGCATACCCTTCAACTCACGAAAGCTCATGAATTTAGGGTAGGCTCTGATGCATTCCAAGAAAATTCTAAACATTGGATTGATTAAATAAGGTTAATGTAGGTGTGATGTGGTAAAAAATTGAAACGATTAAATTAAAAATAAATATACCATTTTCAATCTTGTCAAGCTCTTAGATTTGTTCATTAATCTTTTTTATGTTTTCTTGTGATGATGATTTTTGAATCCATTCTTGAGTATACACAAGAACTTGTACAATTTTAAGAGTTAAAGAACTCATAAATTGATCAAGCACACGCCCCCCGGTGCTAAATGCAGACTCTGAAGCAATTGTAAAAACTGGTATAGCTAACACATCTCTAGCCATCTTTGAAAGAGTAGGAAATCTAGGGCTATTCACTTTCCATCACAATAAAATATCAAAATCTTCAACAAAATTCTCATTATCCTCAACTAGATATTTATCTAATTCAAATGTTTTGTCCTCACCACCATTTTCTAACTCATGCATTTTATACAAAGCTTGCATATGCCTTTTCATTTTTTGTTGTGGTTCACCTAGAGAAACATGTGCTACCACACTAGATTGACTACAAGTACTATGAAGTGGAGGCTTATACTCATCAAACAATTCATACAAAGTTTCCTTCAATTTTTGCATTATTTCATCAGCTTTTTCAGCATTAGACATTTCACTAAATGCAAATTCAAGATACTTTAATTTTTATCTAAGATCTAAAGCACAAGCAACAAAAATAAGCAAATTCTTCTTATCAATATTACCACAATACTTATCATACTTATCTTGTAACATACTGAAATAGGGCCTAGTTGGACTAGTGGTTTCGAGACCGCAAATTCGATGTTAAAATATTTTTTATGATTATTATGTGTTCTAGGATATGAAAATAAGCATGTGTTAAAATTTCATGAAGAAATTCTAAGTATAAGGTGTCCAATTGGAAAATAGGGACCAAATTGAATAAATTGCAAAACTTGGGTTCTAGAAGCAATTTGCATGAAATTGTTTTGAATTATAAATTATAAGGTCTTAAATAGTAATTTTCCCAATTTCTAAGTTTTTGGACAAAAATGGACATGCATAGAAAAATTTGGAAGTTTTGTAAGGAGAGGCTTTTTGGTCATTTGGTAATAAACTTAATAAAAAGGGGAAAAGAAAGCCAAAATCAGCCATCTTCTTCCCCATAGCTGGCGAAATTCCTAGAGCTCCATAATCTAGGGTTTTCAACATTTCAAGCTCAATAGTAAGTGCCCCCTAGCCTCGTTTTTAATGTTTTTTGTAATTTTGAGATCCTCATAAGATGTTTTATCCATTTCTACCCATATCTCAAGCTAGGGTTCATGTTTTGAAATTTACCCATGCATGAGATGCTTGTGTTTTGATGATTTATGGAGGAATATGAGAGTTTAAAGGATGGTAAACAACTTTTACTAGGTAGGTTATCATGGAAATGACTTAAAGGATCATTTTGTAAAAAGTATAAAATATGTGGAAGAAATGTGAAATAGAGGAAAATATGGGCTGGTATGAGCTTAGGATACATTCAGCTAGGCATGGGTAACCAAGGAATTTCATACATTTCATTATACGAGCCTAGGACTAAATTGTAAATGTTGTTGAAGGTTAGGGGCAAAGTAGTCATTTTGCCCGGGGTGAGTTTTAATCCTAAAAATGAAAAATATGATGTATTCTAGTTTTATTGATATAGACCCTGAGGAACCAATTCTGGAGGTCGACTATGGAAAATGAAAGGTTTCGAAATAACAGAAATACGAAACCGAAGCAATTATCAGGTAAGTTCGTGTAGCTTGAAGTAAACTTTAAATATACTTGAAAATGCATATTATTAAATGTATGTTAATTTAGATATTGATTGCATGAAAATCCATGAAATGTGGTAGTGTAAGATGAAAAAGATGACAATTGTCATAGTTGAATGAAAAATGGAGATTCGATGCGTAAATTCTTGTTTACATGACATGAGATCCTGCATGTGTTGTAGAAAGGGATTTAGCCTGGACAGGTAATCCAATGATCTCAGTATAGTAAGGATCCAGCCTGGACGGGTGTTCCTTAAGTGATCGAGCCTCCCCATGAATATATGTGCATTGTGGATTTAGCCCGTATGCATAATACGATTAAGGACTTAAATTAACCTGGACTAGCATTTTAGATCTGAGCGTATTGGAGTAGTTGTCGTTGTAAGGGATTTAGCCTAGAATGGTAATCCCGACAGTACTCCTTGAATTTATATTATGAGGGATTTAACCTGGATTGGTAATCCTGCCATAAGAGTAAGGTTCACGGAAGTGTATATTTAAAATGGTCACTAGCATGACTTAACAGTAAACAGGATACCCATCGAGATTTTCGAGAAATTCAACAGGACTATAATGAGAAATGAGAATGGAAATGTTTGAATTGATGAGCTCACCTAAGATTAATGCTATATTGCTTCAGAGGAAACTAACTTGACGATTGAGTGTATGTGATAGGGGATTTATACTCTGCATGTTTGGCATAAATATCTTTTATGGTTGCATGCTAAATAACCGGTAAGTTTACCTTCATGTTATCTGAACTTACTAAGCATGTGAATGCTTACCCCCTTTCATTTCCCTTGTCTTACAGAGCTCGAGGACTCGTGAAGATTGGAAGACGGTTGGAGCATTGCCAACACTATCAACTTGTCTTGCTTAGGTATATAGAAACTTTTATTTTGTTATAATGGCATGTATAGGATTCTTGGTCATTTTGTATATTGCCATGGGATATGGCTAATTTTGATGTAGGTTGTACACCTACTAATTGTGCATGGTTATGCTTAAATGTTTCATGTGATGGTTAAATGTGGTTTATCATGAATGGATATGTGAAATGTGGCCAAATCACTTGGAAACTTGGAGAGGGTTAGGTCATAATTGGCAATGAGTTATAAAATGAGCCATGTATAAAATGTGATTATTGGAGTGGTAATCCTTATTACAAAAAGGATAACCTAGCATGTGCTAACCAATGAAATGAGGTTAACATGCAATAGTCAATGCCAAGGTAGATTATGGACATATTTAGGCCATGTTAAATACTATTGAAGTTTATAATTGTGTATGGATGTTTGAAGGTGACCAAAGGCTTGGAATATAGCCTACAAAAAGGTCCACACGGGTAGATACACGGGCACATGTCTAGGCGGTGTGTGACACACGGCCTGCCTTTTGGATGTGTTGCTCAGCCATGTGTCCCCTGCACCTAAAATTTTTAGGTCAGTATGCATGGTAGTAAACACATGGGCAGAGAGACGGCCGTGTGTCTCAACCGTGTAGAGGGCACGGCCTAACAGACGGCCGTGTGTCTTGGCCGTGTGGCCCTAAATGTATAATGATGTCATAAATAGAATGTCATAAATGTATGATGATGTGTCTAGGCTGTGTGAAGGACACAGACCAAGGACACGGGCATGTGCTCGGCCGTGTGAAAACCTCTATAGGTTCAAAATGAAAAATAAATTCTAATAATTCAACACGGGTAAGGGACACAGGCATGTCCCAATGCATACGGGCGTATCCCAATGCACATGGGCATGTGCATTGACCCCACACGGGCGTGTGAGGCTTAAACCTAGAAATTTCATAAAATTTTTTAAATTTCTTGGTTTAGCCTCGGATCGCTTTTAATGCATGTTTTGGACTCATAGGTCCATAATTGGGACAATACGATTTTGTTTGATCAGTTTTAAATTGAAATAGAATTTTATAGTCCATATTTTCCAAAATGCCATGTTCGTGTATGGTATTGCCCTGTACCTTGTCCTGGTCTCGGGTACAGGTAAGGGGTGTTACATTTAGTGGTATCAGAGTTACGGTTTAATCGATTCTCAGACTAATGTAGCATGTAACGAGTCTAGCTATACATGCCATTATACAAGTTATGATAGTATGACATCTCTTAACCCTTTTAATTGTATTTGGATATAGTAAATGTCTTCCGATCAAGCCCAAGATGAGTCTGAGGGAGCCAAGAGCCATGCTCCAGCTTCCGTACAACGAGCTACTTCTAGTAGTAGAAGGCCTATGTCTGAGGGCCGAAAAGAGGCAAAAGCTGGCTTTTTCGTGATGATGGATGAATGGTTTGGGGATTATTTGAGAAACCGCCCCAATATACCACGACTTCCTTCACCTCCTGCTCGACCTGAGGGAGAAGTGCCACAAGGCATGGCATCCGTGAGAATTGGTAAAACCCTAGTAGACAAACTTAGAAAATATGGGGCTAAAGAGTTTAGAGCTAAGGTTGATGATGATGCTGAACAAGCTGAATTTTGGCTCGAGAACACTATGCAAGTTTTGGACGAGTTATCATGTATACCTGAGGAGTGTTTAAAGTGTGTTGTATCTCTTCTAAAAGATACTACATATCACTAGTGGAAGACTGTATCTTTAGTAGTACCGAAGGAAGATATTACATGGGAGTTCTTCCAAGCTAAGTTTAAAAAGAAATACACTAGTTAAAGATTTTTAGACTTGAAGCGAAAAGAATTCTTGGAACTCAAGCAAGGAAATAAGACCGTGTCAGAATATGAGAGGGAATTCATAAGGGTATTCAAAATTAACCCATTTAATCACCAATTCTTTCAATTTCATCCACAAACGCATATTTAGGCATTTTTGCACTTTAGCCTTAAAGTTTTACATTTATTCAATTTAGTCCCTATTTCACAAAAACACAAATTACACAAAATTTAATTACACTCAAGCCTAGCCGAATTTCCTAGGGACCCCTAATAGCCCAAAACTTTCATTTATTTCACAATTTAACCCCTCAATTTAATCCCTAATATACATTTTTACTTAAAATGACTTTACAAAACATGTATATCAAGCATCAAGCTTTCATTATTCATCATCAAACATTCAAAAACTCAAGCATTCATCAATGAAAACTTTCAAAATCATCAACACATTCCAAAATTTAGGCATGGGCTAGCTAGTACACAAAGCGACGATTACAAAAACGTAAAAATCATCAAAAATCGAGCTCAATACATACCTTAATCAAAAGCAATGAGAGCTGAACCCTAAAATGCTTCAATAGCTTTCTTTTATTTTGATTTTATGTGTGAAGAAGATGATAATGGACTAATTTTAGCTTTAGTTTTTTTTGATATAACCTTAATAATCTATTTACCATATTAACTTTATTTATAACCTTTAAAATCATTCATTTAATGGTCATTTTTTTCAAATTCCACTATCAATGGTGTAATTACAACATAAGGACCTCTTATTTAATAACTCATAACAATTTGGAACTTTTAACATATAGAATGCAAGTTTTGCATTTTATGCGATTTAGTCATTTTTCTCAAATTGAGCTATTAAACGATAAAATTAACTCACGAAATTTTCACAGATATATATTCACATACTTTAAACACAAAAAATAATATTAAAATAATTTTACGACCTCGAATTTGTAGTCCCAAAACCACTATTCTGATTTAGCTAAAACCAGACTGTTACAACTCTCCCCCTTAGGGATTTTCGTCCCCGAAAATCTTACCAATGAATAGGTTTGGATATTGCTTTCTCATAGCATCTTCGAGTTCCCACGCAGCTTCTTCAACCCCGTGTCAATGCCATAATACTTTCACTAATGCTATTCTTTTATTTCTCAACTCTTTGATCTCATGAGCTAGAATTCGGATCGGTTCTTCATTGTACGATAAATCTGGTTAAATTTCAACCTCAGTCGAGGAAATGACATGTGAAGGGTCAGATTGGTATTGTCGAAGCACCGATAGGTGAAATACATTGTAAATCTTTTCTAACTCAGATGGCAATGCTAGCCGATGAGCAACTGGTCCAATTCGCTCAATGATTTCATACCGTCCGATAAATCGCGGACTCAATTTGCCTTTACGACCAAATAGAAGTATTTTCTTCCATGGAGATACTTTCAGAAAAACTCTATCCCCGATCCGAAACTCAATATCTTTCCATTTCAAGTCTGCGTAAGATTACTATCGATCTGATGCTGCTTCCAGACTTTCACGAATCACTTTCACTTTCTGTTCAGTCTCTTTAATCAAATCAACCCCATGAATCTTATTCTCGTTGAGCTCAGTCCAATACAATTTTGTTTGGCATTTGTGATCGTACAATGCTTCGTAAGGTGCCATTTTTATACTCGATTGAAAACTATTATTATACGTAAATTCAAGCAATGGTAGGTATCATTCCCACGTACCTTCAAACTTAAGAATGCAACATCTCAACATATCCTCAAATATCTGAATAATCTGTTTGGCTTGACCATCTGTTTGCAGATGAAAAACAGTACTAAAGTGTAGCTTTGTACCTAGTGCATCTTGCAATTTCTTCCAGAAACGCGATGTAAATCTCGGATCTCTATCCAAAACAATAGAAATAGGTACTTCGTGTAATCTCACAACCTCAGATATGTACACTCAACAAGCTTATCAAGTAAATAAGTTGTACGCACAGTAATGAAATGAGCTGATTTTGTCAACCGGTTAACAACAAACCAAATTGCATCTTTCTTACTTGGAGATAGGGGTAAACCCGAAACAAATTCAATAGTTATTCTATCCCATTTCCACTCAGGAATCATAATCGGCTACAATAATCCTGATGGCACTTGATGCTCAGCTTTGACTTGTTGACAAATCAAACATTTTGAAACAAATTCTGAAATGTCATGTTTCATACCATGCCACCAATAGAGTTGTTTCAAATCGTTATACATTTTCGTGCTTCCCGGATGCACAGACAAACGACTACTGTGTGCTTCTTTCAAAATCATCTAAATTAACTAAATTTCTCGAAACATATATTCAACCTCTGAATCTTAAACAATCATTAAAATCAACTTGAAACTTTGAATCAGGGTTAGAATCATATTGAGCTCTTCTAGCTAAACATCTCATTATCAGTCTTCTAAGCTTCAATAATTTTCTGTGCAAATAACGATCTCGCTTTCAACTCAGCCACAATCGAACTGTCATCAGATACAACCAACTAAGTATTCATTGCACGTAGAGCAAACAAAGATTTCCGGCTTAATGCATCAGCAACAACATGAGTCTTTCTCGGATGATAATCAATCACTAACTCCTAGTCTTTTAATAATTCTAGCCATCTCTACTGTCTCAAGTTCAAATCTTTCTAAGTCATCAAATATTTCAAACTCTTGTGATTTGAGTAAACATGGCATTTCTCACCAAATAGATAATGGCGCCAAATCTTTAACACAAACACAATAGTTGCTAACTCTAAATTGTGCATCGGGTAATTCTTTTCATGTAGCTTCAACTGTCTCGAGGCATAAGCTATAACTTTGCCTTCTTGCATCAAAACACAACCCAAGCCATTCAACAATGCATCACTATAAATCACAATCTCTTTACTCTATTCTGGCTGTATTAACACTGGAGCTTCAGTCAAAAGAGCTTTCAACTGATCAAAACTATTTTGGCATTTATCTGACCATTCAAACCTTACTTCTTTCTGAAGCAATCTCGTCAACGGAGTTGCAATCATCGAAAAACCTTTTACAAATCGTCTATAATAGCTAGAAACTCCCAGAAAACTGCGGACCTCGGATACATTTCTTGAAGGCTTCCAACTATTATTGCAGAAATCTTACTCGAGTTGACTTGAATACCCGATGCTGACACAATATGCCTTAGAAAACCAACCTTACGCAACCAAAATTCACATTGACTAAACTTTGCATATAATTGCTTATCACGTAGAGTCTGCAATACAATTCTCAAATGCTCGGCATGCTCAATTTCATCTTGTGAATATATCAAAATATCATCTATGAACACAACAACAAATCGATCTACATACGATCTAAAAATACGGTTCATTAGGTCCATAAAGACTGCAGGAGCATTCTTTAGTCCAAAAGGCATAACTAAGAATTCATAGTGACCGTACCACGTTCGAAAAGCTGTCTTTGATACATCGAAGTCTTTAACTCGCAACTGGTAACAGCCTGATCTCAAATCTATCTTTGAAAACACTATAGCCCCTTTTAATTGGTCAAACAAATCGTCAATTTGCGGTAAAGGGTATTTGTTCTTAATTGTCACATTGTTGAGCTGTCGATAATCTATACACATTCTCATCATGCCATCTTTCTTTTTCACAAACAAAACTGGTGCACCCCAGGGAGAAAAACTTGGTCGTGCGAAACCTCCATCTATCGATTCTTGCAATTGAGCTTTCAATTCTTTTAATTCAATCGGTGCCATTCTATATGGAGCTATTGATATCGAAGTCATCCTCGGCACTAATTCAATACCAAACTCTATCTCTCGGATCAATGGCAAACCCGGTATTTCTTCAGAAAACACATCTGAATACTCACACACAACTGGTACTGATTCAATCTTCTTTCAGTTACTATCGTATTGAGCACATAAGCAAAATAAGCTTCGCAACCTTTTCTCACATATTTTGAGCCAACATTAATGAAATCACTACTGGCAAGTGATTCAGGTCATCCGACTCATTTCGGATAATCTCATTATTCTGACATCCCAAATCTATCATCTTTCTTTTGCAATTCACAACAGCATCATGCAGCGTTAGCCAATCCATACCCAAGATTATATCAAATTCATCAAATGGTAACAACATTAGATCAGCCGAAAAACAAATATCCTAAATCATTAATGGATAGTTTTTGTAACACCCCGAACTCATGGCCGTTACCGGAAATCGAACACGACGTGTTACCGGCTTACTTCATTTATTTCCCCCTATTTTTTTTGTTCCAGGCAAGCTGGCTACTGTATCGTGGTCGCTTTAAAAATCATATTTTGAGTTCTAAAACTCGAAATCCAATTCCGTAAATTTTCCCCGAAACTAGACTCATATATCTATATGGTGGAATTTTTGTAGAATTTTTGGTTGGGCCAATTAGTACAGTTTATTTGTTAAAGTTTCCCCTGTTTCAAGGTTCGACTACACTGCCTCTATACCTTACGATTTAAATATCTCCTTGTAAAGGGCTTCAATTCCTATGCCGTTTGTCTCTAATGAAACTAGACTCAATAACGAATCTGTAAATATAAGGCACGACCTCCAATTATCTTGATAAAATTTACAGTGAATTTTCTAAGTCATAACAGGGGATCCAGAAATCGCTCTAGCACTGTTTCACAAGAATTTAATTATCTCCTAACATAAAGTTCATATGGTCATTTCGTTTCTTCCATATGAAAATAGACTCATCAAGCTTCGATTACCTAATTTATTCATTATTTAATTCTATTACTACTATTTTTAGTGATTTTTCAATCTCACAACACTGCTGCTGCCAGCATCTATTACTAAAGCAGACTATGCCTATTTCGTGATTTTTCCTTGATCTAACTAATAATTCATCTTACATGTCACAATTTATGACCATGACTAGCCATGCCAAAGACTAATCATCACCGAGCATCTCCCCACTACACTATTACCAAATCATGAATTTAACACCGAAAATAAATTAGCCATACATATGGCGTAATAATCGAGTAGACCTCAACCAATACTCAACCACAACCGAATTACCAAGACTTGTGACCAAGCATCATAGAACCAAATCCAAACGAACATTTATGCCATTTTCGCATGGCTAAAAGTTTACATACCAAATTTCAAACAAAACATAATAGCCTATACATGCCGAAATGTTCTCCTAGACCAACTAAGAAGAAAGTACCAAAAGTTGCTAGCCGGTGTGATGACTTCGATGACGGTCCTGAGCAGGCAAAAAGACGAGTCCAAGAAACCTAAAATAGGTGACAAGCAAACACCGAATGAAATGAGGCTAAGTACTCCATCCATACCGAACTATACCATAGTTCCTTAAACCTTACAGTTCAATCTCATACCAAGACCTACATTGACCTTTCATACATCATTTTATTTTCGTTACAATCATACAATTAAACGACCTTTCACCTATTCCACGATGAACCTTATGTACGTGACTTCAACTATAATCATCACATAGGTTCAAAACTTACCAAGCTCAACTCCAAATATAAACATAGCGCCTATTAGCCATGAACTCAAGGTACTTACCTTTTCCGCTGTCCAAAATCGACTCGGTAAAGTCGCACCCTTAATGTAAATAATTTATAGAAAATATATAGTGGGTTCGCACACATAGTGCTTAATAATCAACCGCGCACACTTAGTGCCATGTACTTTAAACTCGCACACTTAGTGCCATGCATTTCAAGTTCGCACACCTAGTGCCAATCTCACAACCGTGAACACTTATTGCCCGCACACTTAGTGCCGAAAACCAGCCACTCTATATGCTTCACTTCCTTTTTACATTCGACAATTTCATCTCTACATACATATACATTTGTATACATTTCATCTCATTAAACACAATTGCATAGGTATTACGATCATTTAAATCAATACCAAAGGTATGCTTAATGACTTACCTTGTGTTAGGTAAAATAGTTCCAAGTCGGCTACTCGATGACCTTCGATTTTCCCTTGTTGGACGCCTCTCCTTTAGGATCTTGAGCTTAAACAAATAAATTAACTCATTTAACCGCTTTGCTACATATATTGGTATCCACATTTTAATGATTTTATGACATACGAAACGACATGGTAAAATTTTCATCTTGCTACCTTATGTTCTTAGCTATTCGGCTAATAACCTTATGCAATTACCATACTATCAATAATCTAATCACACATGCATATGCATACTTGGACATTCGGTAATCACCTTTGCTAATTTTAAACTCAACATCACATAAGCTCCCAAGTGATGGCCGAATATGTATATCTATACTATCACCTGTAATTCATCTAATCACAAAATTTCATCTCATGAACACTTGACCCATTTTTTTTTACCCCATATGGCCGAATGCTTCATTTGTTACCCAACTAACCATTCAACAACTTCAACCTCATTACCACCCTTTTATGCCTAATTATCTAAGTCAAGATAAAATCATCAACATGCCTAACTATAGCCGAATGTGCAACATTAATCTATCATTTCCATTTCATTTAACACTTAACATTTACCACATATCGATTCACCAAACTCTTCATCTATTCATGCTCTCATATTCGGTCACCCATACCTATACTAACCATATAACTAATTAATCCTAGGGTTAAACACAAGTACAATATTTAAGCACCATGGCCGAACCTTCATGAAGTTGCTAAGACCCATCATTTCTACTCCTCACACACTCTCACATCCAATCCTTTTTATTAAACACTCAAGCTCAATCATCTTCATGCCTCATCACCACAACATCAAAACACCAACCAAGAAAGACAACACCCATGGCCGAATATCATCTCCATCAATAGCAAAAATTTAAACCATGGGCTAGGTAGAACTTAAACTAACAACTAAAAACATGCATGAATTTCAAAAAAAAATAACATCAAACATACCTCAACCTAGGTACAAGCATGGCCGAACTTCTTCACCTTTCTTTCCCTCACTCACGGCAATTGTAACAAGGAAAAGGATGAACACTCCTTCTTCCTCCCTTATTTTATTCATCTTTTCCTTTTTAATTCCTTTCTTTAATTTATTTTATCTCCAATAAACCAATTTCTTATTATAATATCTAATTCAAACAAATATATTGCCCATCATCAATCTATCTTGGCCGGCCACTATAAGGAA
Source organism: Gossypium hirsutum (assembly GCF_007990345.1). Lineage (NCBI taxonomy): Eukaryota > Viridiplantae > Streptophyta > Magnoliopsida > Malvales > Malvaceae > Gossypium > Gossypium hirsutum. The sequence continues at coordinate 44,732,011 of NC_053429.1, forward strand.
ATTGGGCAATTTGACATGCAAGTCCACCCTTGTGTTGACATGCACTAATAAGCCCTTTAAAATTAGCCTATCATATTTCACCATGTCTAATATTGATCCCTATTTAATAATTCCTCATGCAATTGGCAAAATTAGGGAATGAAACTTCCACATATGCATGTACACACATAATAAGAATAGAATATAACAATTAATTATTTTTATGACTCGGTTTTGTGGTCCCGAAACCATTTTCCGACTAGGGTCACATTAGGGCTGTCACAACTCTCCCCCACATAAGAAATTTTCGTCCCCGAAAATCTTACAGGTGAATAATTTTGGATATCGATCCTTCATAGAGTCCTCAAGTTCCCAAGTGGCTTCTTCAATTCCGTGTTTATGCCACAACACCTTCACTAATGGGATTTTCTTATTTCGCAACTCTTTTACTTCACGCATCAAAATGCGAATCGGTTCTTCTTCATAACTCAAGTTAAGCTGAATCTCGATCTTAGATGGAGTGATTACGTGTGACGGGTCGGACTTATATTGTCGAAGCCTCGAGACATGGAAAACGTTGTGAATCTTTTCAAGCTCAGGGGGTAAAATTAACCGGTATGCGACTGGCCCAACTCATTCGGATACTTCATACGGACCGATGAACCTCGGACTCAATTTGCCCTTACGGCCAAATCTAAGCACCTTCTTCCAGGGTGAAACTTTGAGAAATACCTTGTCCCCAACCTGATATTCAATGTATTTTCTCCTTAAATCTGCATACGACTTTTGACGATCCGAAGCGGCTTTCAAACTTTCACGAATTACTCGAACTTTCTGCTCAGCATCCTTAATCAAATCAACCCCAAAGATTTTACTTTCACTAAGTTCAGTCCAAAATAATGGGGTACGGCACTTGCGACCGTATAAAGCCTCGTAAGGTGCCATCTTAATGCTTGATTGAAAGCTATTGTTATAAGCAAATTCAATCAAAGGAAAATATCTTTCCCATGAACCACAAAACTCTAAGACGCAACATCTCAACATATCCTCGAGTATCTGAATTATTCGTTCAGATTGGCCATCAGTCTAGGGATGAAATGTGTGCTAAAATGCATCTTAGTACCCAACGCTTCTTGTAACTTCTTCCAAAATCGCGATGTAAATCTTGGGTCTCTATCCGACACGATAGAAATAGGTACCCCATGCCATTGAACAATTTGGGAGATGTATAATTCTGCCAATTTATCGAGCGAAAAATCTGTACGGACAGGGATAAAATGAGCAGACTTGGTCAACCTATCAACAATAACCCAGACCGAGTCTTTCTTACTTTGAGTCAAAGGTAACCCAGATACAAAGTCCATTGTCACTCGATCCCATTTCCATTCGGGTATCATGATTGGCTGAAGTAATCCCGATGGCACTTGATGTTCCGCTTTTACTTGTTGACATATCAAACACCTTGAAACAAATTCAGAAATGTCTCGTTTCATACCCGGCCACCAAAATTGACGTTTTAGATCGTTGTACATTTTAGTACTACCCGGATGGATAGACATTCGGCCACTATGAGCCTCATTCAAAATCATCGAAATAAGTTCCGAATTTCTTGGAACACATAATCGACCCTTGAACGTCAAGCAATCATTGTTGTCAATCCGAAACTCCGATTCCTCATTCGAGGCACATTCAGCTCGTTGAGCGACCAATTCAGCGTCGACTTTCTGGGATTCAAGTATTTGATGAATTAATAATGGTTTGGCCTCTAATTCAACTACTAGCACCTCATCGGGCGAAACGAATAGGTGAGCATCCATCGCTCTCAAAGCAACCAGTGCTTTACGACTCAAAGCATCGGCCACCACGTTAGCCTTCCCCGGGTGATAATCAATGACAAGTTCATAGTCTTTCAACAACTCAAGCCAACGTCTTTGTCGCAGATTTAGATCTCTTTGAGTCATCAAATATTTAAGACTCTTGTGGTCCGAATAAATATGACACCTCTCTCCAAACAAGTAATGTCGCCATATTTTCAAGGCGAACACTATGGCTGCTAATTCAAGGTCATGGGTCGGATAGTTTCTCTCATGCGGCTTTAATTGTCTCGACGCGTAAGCCACAACTCGACCTTTTTGCATCAACATACAACCTAGCCCAAGCAAGGATGCATCACTGTAAATAACAAACTCCTTGCCGAACTCCGGCTGTACTAGCACTGGGGCCTCGGTTAAACAGGTTTTTAGTCGATCGAAACTTTCCTGACAGTGTTCTAACCATTCGAACTCAACATCTTTTTGAAGTAGTTTTGTCAACGGTGCAGCTATCATCAAAAAGCCCTTTACAAAACGTCGGTAGTATCCGGCAAGTCCCAAAAAGCTCCTAACTTCAGTAACATTCCTTGGAGGTTTCCAATCGAGTATGGCCGAAATTTTGTTCGGGTCCACTCTGACACCCGATGCGGACACCACGTGTCCCAAAAAGCTAACCTCTCTCAACCAAAATTCACATTTACTGAATTTTGCGTATAACTGCTTGTCTCGTAAAATCTGTAATACTAGTCTCAAATGCTCGGCATGTTCAGCTTCACCTTGTGAATAAACTAAAATATCATCAATAAACACAACCACAAACCGATCCAAGTATGGCTTGAAAACTCGATTCATTAAATCCATAAATACCGCGGGGGCATTAGTGAGCCCAAACGGCATCACTAAGAATTCGTAGTGACCGTACCTCATTCTAAAAGCAGTTTTGGGTATGTCCGAGTCTCGAACCCTCAATTGATAATAACCAGATCTCAAATCTATCTTTGAAAACACTGAGGCTCCCTTCAATTGATCAAACAAATCATCAATACGTGGCAACGGATATTTATTCTTTATTGTCACTTTATTCAACTGACGATAGTTGATGCACAATCTCATGGTTTCATCCTTCTTTTTCACAAACAGTACTGGTGCGCCCCATGGAGAAAAACTCAGTCGAGCGAAACCTCTATCCGTCAATTCTTGCAATTGAACCTTCAGTTCCTTTAATTCTATCAATGCCATATGATACGGGGCTATTGAGATTGACGTGGTACCAGGTACAATTTCGATGCCGAATTCCACCTCTCGAACCGGTGGCAACCCCGGTAACTCTTCAGGAAAAACATCTGAATACTCACAGACCACTGGTACTGATTCAAGTTTCCTTTCCGTCTCTTTGCTATCAAATACATACGCAAGGTATGTTTCACACCCCTTTTTCACATATCTCTGAGCGGTCATTGAAGATATTATCGCTGGCACTCCCTTTAAATCAGTAGACTCAACTTGGACTACTTCATTATTTGTACTCCTCAAATCAATGGTTTTCCTTTTACAGTTCACCACTACATCATGTACGGTCAACCAATCCATACCCAGAATAACATTGAATTCGTCAAACGGTAAAAGCATCAAATCGGCTGGAAAACAGGATTCTCGGATTATTAGAGGGCATCTCTTACACACTTTATCAACAAGTACGTATTGACCCAAAGGGTTTGACACTCGAATTACGAACTCAGTAGACTCGACAGGTAGAGTCTTACTGGATGCTAAGGTTTTACATACGTATGAATGAGTCGAGCCAGGGTCAATCAATGCAATCACACTAGTATTAAAGAGAGTGAAAGTACCAGTGATAACATTAGGGGAGGATGCCTCCTCTCGTGCGCGAATGGCACATGCTCTAGCAGGAGTACGGGTCTTGGTTCGAACAGCCGTATCAGAGGCCCCTCTCTGACTACCACCCCTACCTCCTGAAATTCTCGGTGGTCTACCTCTAGCTGTCATTCCACTAGGTCTTGCACCTTGCATCTTATTCTTCTCATCAAGCTCCGTGGAATCTCTAATGAAGTGGTCCTTCGAACCGCATCCGTAACAGGCCCTGTTAGTAGACTTACCCCAACATTTACCTATGTGTCGTCTTCCACATTGGGGGCATTCAGGTTTCTCTTGATGATTATTGCCCACACTAGCTACCGAAGTAGCTCGGGAGTCCGTCGATGGTCGTGCTCTAATGGAAATTCCCGCAGTCGTCCTCGATTTATTAGTGTCCTCCCTGAACTTCTTTACAGCCGAGAACGGAGCTTTACCCGTCGATCTTTTACGATAGTCTCTAGCTTCAAATTCAGCCTTCTTCTTCTCCTTCCCAAGTTCTTCCGCCTTGCAGGCTCGTTCAACTAGTGTTACGAACTCTTTTATCTCCAAAATACCCACTAGTAGCTTTAAATCTTCATTCAATCCTTCTTCAAATCTCTTGCACATAGCAACCTCATCAGCCACACACTCTCGAGCATACCGACTGAGTCTTACGAACTCATGTTCTTATTCAGATACTGTCATACAGCCTTGCTTGAGTTCTAAGAATTCCTTACGCTTTTGATCGATGAACCGTTGACTAATATATTTCTTTCGAAATTCCGTTTGAAAGAAATCCCAAGTAACTCGTTCGTTTGGGACTATGGAAATCAAAGTCCTCCACCAAAAGTAAGCTGAGTCTCACAACAAGGATATAGCACACTTTAGACATTCATCGGGTGTGCGTGACAGTTCAACAAACATCCGAATGGTGTTATCAAGCCAGAACTCGGCCCTTTCGGCATCATCAGTAACTATGGCCTTGAACTCCTCAGCCCCGCGCTTCCTAATCAAGTCTACAGGTGGTTTACTCAGCCTCACAGGATCAGTAACTGATGGCATTACGGGCTCTTGGGGTGGATTATTCAAATTCGGGAATGGTTGGACAGCCAGATTGGTTCGGGCATATTGCGCGACCCACTCATTCATCATGGTGAAGAAGGCTTGTTTTGCCCCCTCATCTTGATTATTTGCAGATGATTGAGGTTCAACAGGTGGTGTCCCTTGCGCAGGAGCAGCCGCTACACTTTCAACGTCATCCGCTAAGGGTCTCTCTACCCCGGGTTCCATTTACTAATCAAAACAAAAATTTTAACCGTCAGAAGTCATCACATTATTAAGCACTAACATTAAGGCATGTATAGCTAGACTCATACGCGCTATGGTAGTCCTAGAACCGACTAAACCATAGCTCTGATACCAATCAAAATGTAACACCCCGAACTCATGGCCGTTACCGGAAATCGAACACGAGGTGTTACCGGCTTACTTCATTTATTTCCCCCTATATTTTTTTTTGTTCCAGGCAAGCTAGCTACTGTATCATGGTCGCTTTAAAAATCATATTTTGAGTTCTGAAACTCGAAATCCAATTCCGTAAATTTTCCCTGAAACTAGACTCATATATCTATATAGTGGAATTTTTGTAGAATTTTTGGTTGGGCCAATTAATACAGTTTATTTGTTAAAGTTTCCCCTATTTCAAGGTTCGACTACACTACCTCTATACCTTACGATTTAAATATCTCCCTGTAAAGGGCTTCAATGCCTATGCCGTTTGTCTCTAATGAAACTAGACTCGATAACGAATCTGTACATATAAGGAAAGACCTCTAATTATCTCGATAAATTTTACGGTGAATTTTCTAAGTCATAACAGGGGATCCAGAAATCGCTTTGGCACTGTTTCACAAGAATTTAATTATCTCCTAACATAAAGTTCATATGGTTGTTTCGTTTCTTCCAAATGAAAATAGACTCATCAAGCTTCGATTACCTAATTTATTCATTATTTAATTCTATTTCTACTATTTTTAGTGATTTTTCAATCTCACAACACTGCTGCTGTCAGCATCTGTTACTAAAGCAGACTATGCCTATTTCGTGATTTTTCCTTGATCTAACTAATAATTCATCTTACATGTCACAATTTATGACCATGACTAGCCATGCCAAAGACTAATCATCACCGAGCATCTCCCCACTACACTATTACCAAATCATGAATTTAACACCGAAAATAAATTAGCCATACATATGGCGTAATAATCGAGTAGACCTCAACCAATACTCAACCACAACCGAATTACCAAGACTTGTGACCAAGCATCATAGAACCAAATCCAAACGAACATTTATGCCATTTTCGCATGGCTAAAAGTTTACATACCAAATTTCAAACAAAACATAATAGCCTATACATGCCAAAATGTTCTCCTAGACCAACTAAGAAGAAAGTACCAAAAGTTGCTAGCCGGTGTGATGACTTCGATGACGGTCCTGAGCACGGCAAAAAGACGAGTCCAAGAAACCTAAAATAGGTGACAAGCAAACACCGAATGAGTATATAACTCAGTAAGCCATAAGCATTCCACAACCATCCATTAATAAAATTATCACAACAGGAAACAATGAAATGAGGCTAAGTACTCCATCCATACCGAACTATACCATAGTTCCTTAAACCTTACGGTTCAATCTCATACCAAGACCTACATTGACCTTTCATACATCATTTTATTTTCGTTACAATCATACAATTAAACGACCTTTCACCTATTCCACGATGAACCTTATGTACGTGACTTCAACTATAATCATCACATAGGTTCAAAACTTACCAAGCTCAACTCCAAATATAAACATAGCGCCTATTAGCCATGAACTCAAGGTACTTACCTTTTCCGCTATCCAAAATCGACTCGGTAAAGTCGCACCCTTAATGTAAATAATTTATAGAAAATATATAGTGGGTTCGCACACATAGTGCTTAATAATCAACCGCGCACACTTAGTGCCATGTACTTTAAACTCGCACACTTAGTGCCATGCATTTCAAGTTCGCACACCTAGTGCCAATCTCACAACCGTGAACACTTATTGCCCGCACACTTAGTGCCGAAAACCAGCCACTCTATATGCTTCACTTCCTTTTTACATTCGACAATTTCATCTCTACATACATATACATTTGTATACATTTCATCTCATTAAACACAATTGCATAGGTATTACGATCATTTAAATCAATACCAAAGATATGCTTAATGACTTACCTTGTGTTAGGTAAAATAGTTCCAAGTCGGCTACTCGATGACCTTCGATTTTCCCTTGTTGGACGCCTCTCCTTTAGGATCTTGAGCTTAAACAAACAAATTAACTCATTTAACCGCTTTGCTACATATATTGGTATCCACATTTTAATGATTTTATGACATACGAAACGACATGGTAAAATTTTCATCTTGCTACCTTATGTTCTTAGCTATTCGGCTAATAACCTTATGCAATTACCATACTATCAATAATCTAATCACACATGCATATGCATACTTGGACATTCGGTAATCACCTTTGCTAATTTTAAACTCAACATCACATAAGCTCCCCAGTGATGGCCGAATATGTATATCTATACTATCACCTATAATTCATCTAATCACAAAATTTCATCTCATGAACACTTGACCCATTTTTTTTACCCCATATGGCCGAATGCTTCATTTGTTACCCAACTAACCATTCAACAACTTCAACCTCATTACCACCCTTTTATGCCTAATTATCTAAGTCAAGATAAAATCATCAACATGCCTAACTATAGCCGAATGTGCAACATTAATCTATCATTTCCATTTCATTTAACACTTAACATTTACCACATATCGATTCACCAAACTCTTCATCTATTCATGCTCTCATATTCGGTCACCCATACCTATACTAACCATATAACTAATTAATCCTAGGGTTAAACACAAGTACAATATTTAAGCACCATGGCCGAACCTTCATGAAGTTGCTAAGACCCATCATTTCTACTCCTCACACACTCTCACATCCAATCCTTTTTATTAAACACTCAAGCTCAATCATCTTCATGCCTCATCACCACAACATCAAAACACCAACCAAGAAAGACAACACCCATGGCCGAATATCATCTCCATCAATAGCAAAAATTTAAACCATGGGCTAGGTAGAACTTAAACTAACAACTAAAAACATGCATGAATTTCAAAAAAAAAATAGCATCAAACATACCTCAACCTAGGTACAAGCATGGCCGAACTTCTTCACCTTTCTTTCCCTCACTCACGGCAATTGTAACAAGGAAAAGGATGAACACTCCTTCTTCCTCCCTTATTTTATTCATCTTTTTCCGTTTTAATTCCTTTCTTTAATTTATTTTATCTCCAATAACCCAATTTCTTATTATAATATCTAATTCAAACAAATATATTGCCCATCATCAATCTATCTTGGCCGGCCACTATAAGGGAATTGGGCAATTTGACATGCAAGTCCACCCTTGTGTTGACATGCACTAATAAGCCCTTTAAAATTAGCCTATCATATTTCACCATGTCTCATGTTGATCCCTATTTAATAATTTCTCATGCAATTGGCAAAATTAGGGAATGAAACTTCCATATATGCATTTACACACATAATAAGCATAGAATATAACAATTAATTATTTTTATGACTCGGTTTTGTGGTCCCGAAACCACTTTCTGACTAGGGTCACATTAGAGCTGTCACAGTTTTTGCACACTTTATCAACCATTACGCACTTGCCTAAGGGGTTCGATACTTTAATTACAAATTCAGTATACTCTATAGGCAAAGCCTTACTGGATACTAAGTTCACACATACATATGAATGAGTTGATCCTAGATCTATTAATGCAATAACTTTAGTATCATAGAGAGTAAAAGTATCGGTAATAACATCTGGAGATGACGCTTCTTCATGAGCGCGAATAGCGTAAGCTCGTTCAGGTGCTCTAGCATAAGATCTCGCTGCAGTGTCTCGTGTCACACCTCTACCACCACTCACATTTCCAACATTACGAGATGGTCTCCCTCTAACTACAGTGTTCGTGTTCTAAACATTATCTTTTTCAGCTACCCCTGAGCAATCTTTAATAAAGTGAACTCGTGAACCACAACTGTAACAAGTTCTATAATTATATTTCATCCAACAATCTCCAAAATGTCATCTTCCACACTGTTGGCACTCGGGTTTAACATCTTTTACGTTTACGTTACCAACACTCGATACCGACATGGCTTAAGCTTTAGGATTGGTGTATTGTTTTCCGTGATCTCTACCCTGATATCCCACTGAAGTTGCCGACCGGTTAAAATAGTCTCTAGATTTCTTTGATGAGGAATGATCAAATTTATTCATTGACCTCTTCCTCAAATCTCTTTCCTCTGAATCAGCCTTTCTCTTTTCTTTGCTGAGATCCACGACTTTACAAGCCTTTTCAACCAACACAACAAATTCTTTGATTTCCAGAATCCCGACTAGAAGTTTTATGTCTTCATTCAATCCATCAACGAATCATTTACACATGATCTCTTCGGTAGAAACATATTCCCGAGCATATTTGCTTAATCGCAGAAATTTTCTTTCATATTCGGTCACAGTCATTCGACCTTACTTCAACTCTAGAAACTCTTTATGTTTCTGATCGAGAAATCGTTGACTTATGTATTTCTTTCACAATTCTATTTGGAAGAACTCCCAAGTGGCTCGTTCTCTAAGAACCAAAGATGTTGACGTTTTCCACCAATGATATGCATTATCTCTAAGCAAAGATACCACACATTTGATACATTCTTCTGGAGTACAGGACAATTCCTCGAATACTCAGATTGTATTCTCGAGCCAAAATTCAGCTCTCTCAGCATCATCCTCAACTGTAGCCCGAAACTCTTCAGCCACATGTTTACGTATCGGAATTGACGAATCAAATCGATTACTCGATAACCTTCGATTTTCCTCGATCTAAATCTGAGTTCTTTCTGTCTTGATCTATATGTATTCAATACTAACCCATTTAATCACCAATTCTTTCAATTTCATCCACAAACACATATTTGGGCATTTTTGCACTTTAGCCCCTAAAGTTCTACATTTTTTCTATTTAGTCCCTATTTCACAAAAACACAAATTACACAAAATTTAATTACACTCAAGCCTAGCAAAATTTCCTAGGGACCCCTAGCAGCCAAAAACTTTCATTTATTTTGCAATTTAACTCCTTAATTTACACTTTTCTCAATTTAATCCCTAATATGCATTTTTACTCAAAATCGCTTTACAAAACATGTATATCAAGCACCAAGCTTTCATTATTCATCATCAAACATTCAAAAACTCAAGCATTCATCAATGAAAAATTTCAAAATCATCAACATATTCCAAAATTTAGGCATGGGCTAGCTAGTACTCAAAGCAACGATCACAAAAACGTAAAAATCATCAAAAACCGAGCTCAATACATACCTTAATCAAAGACAATGAGAGTCGAACCCTAAAATGCTTCAATAGCTTTCTTTTCTTTTGATTTTTGGTGTGAAGAAGATCATAATGGACTAATTTTGGCTTTAGTTCTATTTAATATAACATTAATAATCTATTTTCCATATTAACCTTATTTATAACCATTTAAAATCATTCATTTAATGGTCATTTTTGTCAAATTCCATTATCAATGGTGTAATTACAACATAAGGACCTCCCATTTAATAAGCCATAACAATTTGGCACTTTTAACATACAAAATGTAACTTTTGCATTTTTTGCGATTAAGTCATTTTTCTCAAATTGAGCTATTAAACGGTAAAATTGACTCACGAAATTTTCTCAGATATATATTCACATACTATAAACAGTAAAAATAATATTAAAATAATTTTACAACCTCAGATTGCTGGTCCCAAAAAAACCACTGTTCCAATTTCGCTAAAACCAAGCTGTTACATTATGCAAAAATTTAATACACATTATTTTCTCTACTAACCAACTATACATCAAGCCATACACCATAACATCCAAGCATTGTCATTCTTCACTCTCAAACACATACCTTGAAATGTAAGACATATATATACATTTCATACCAAATTATCAGTACCAAAATCATTTATTAATCTGCCACAATTAGTATTTAATCATACCATTATATTTCATGATTTCCACTCACATATCTATGTCACTCAAGTTAACCATTCATATGCTTATTTCATCACTTTTCATGTTATCATTAACCTTACTTGTAAACAAATCTTATAAAAACTTCAAAATTGAGCAATTCATATGGATCAAAACTATTTCCACACAAGATAAACACTTATAGCTTTCAAGCCTATATACATAAACTTACCATTTGACACCATTTTAATACCATTTCCATATACCAAAACTCATACTAACAAATCACATTCAAAGCCGAACAAACCAATCAATCCAAACATGTTATATCAACCTATAGAACATTAGAACTTAGCCAACCACTTGTCTCAAACATGGCTTACCTATAACAGCCTGGTTTAGACCCTAGTCAGAATAGTGGTTTCGGGACCACAAATCTGAGTCAAAAATATTTTAATATTATTTCTTGTGTTTATTATATGTGAATTAGCATGTATGAAAGTTTCGTATGAAAATTTGATTATTTGTGTTTTTAATTTTCAAAAAGGACCTAATTGCGTAAAATGTAAAAGATGAGTTCTATTTGCTAAAATGCCTATTTGCTATTTTTTTTATAAGTGAGAGGTCCTTATGTTGTTATTTGACCATTGAACCTATGAGTGGACATTAACGGCCTTAACATAATTGTAACACCCCAAACTCGGTTGGACGTTATGGCCGAATTTGGCAATGTCACATTGAAGTATTTTTCGTAAAGCGTGATATCATTGAAAAACCCTTTCCATATTTATCTTTGATGTGGTATCTTAATGATGATTTATAAAATGAGTCGTGCATTTTAAACTTACAATCCAATCAAAAGGTATTTACTTTAAAATTTTGAAATGTCAAGTTATTGTTTTATAGCGGAAGCTTTCTAAATCAATTGCGTTTGCTTTGTGAAAACGTTGTGTGGTTGTGTGACCAACTTTGAGTCCCTCGTAGCATCGATCCGCCTAAGTCTGGGGATTACCTGTACAAACAAACAAATGGATGAGTTATGAAAAACTCAGTGTGTAATCCCATATCAAATAATCAAATAACGAGTATATACAGTCTGGGCCTAAGCCCAATCCTGTGACAATTCAGTATCAGTTAGGGCCTTAACCCATTACAATATCAGTATCAGTTGGGTCAGAGCCCATTTCAGAGACAGTACAGTATAGATATGCAATCAAAGATCCTACCCAACCAGCCTCTACACTCCATCTCCGTCCAGCCCTGCACTCCATGTGAGGATATAATCAACCCACCCATCCCTACACTCCAAAATAGTATCGGTTGTGGCACTAAACATTATTTGTAGCAGAGCTGCCAGTACAGTACACTTCCTCCAATCATAATATAACCCATCCCCATACAACATATCATGCAACATGTTATGTCGTGTCATAATATCATACGTGTATTGGCATGCTCAAATATAATCATACATCTCATGGGGGCATATTAGTCATTTTAACACATAATGGCATAAAAGTCAATTTATCGATTAGGGGTTCGGGTTCACTTATCGACCCAACAGTAGGTCCACAGTCGTATCGGGTGACCAGTGCAACCTTAACAGTCAAACAGTGAAAATGGGCCTACGGCCCATATTGTGGGCCCATGTGGCCTACATAGCCCATAAATGGCCTTGGCCGTGGGGATAACACAGCCTGGCCTAATATTCTCCAAACATCCGTGTGGTTTACTTGTATGGGGCCCACATGCCTATGACGCCACACGGCCCAGTTCGGCTCCAAATGGCCCAATATGGCCTCGACCCATGATATCGTTCATGGCCGGCGTCAATGGACATACACCCATGCTTAGGCATACGGACTACCACACGAGCGAGCGCACACCCGTGTAGTGTCGTCGGTTATTCATTTCGGCTTTTTTTGATTTAAGATTAGGGCATGTTTACACACCTGATGCGATCTGAAGGTAATCCGCGCTCTGAATACTCTTATACCTGAACTAAATCAACATGACATCTAATCAGTTACTTAACTCATGTTTCAAATGGGATCTAACGGAGTTCCAAATTGATCATAATCTCCTTACCAAAAATCAGTCGCAATCCCACCCTTGGCTCTTAGAAGATGTGCCAATCAACCTCGACCACCACCTACACAAAAGTCATAACCTTTTATTAAACCCATACTTGAAGTATAATACAATCTCAACTGTACCACACTTACCACCCAACACCATCTTTCATATAGTAACTTATGATTCTTTACAACAGACTCTAAACCACTTACCAACAATGACAGAGTAGATTGTAGATCAGTGATGTAGCGTACAAAGAACTGAGAATGAGGATTGATTTGAAAGGTAAACGAGGGGTAATCAGCAAGAAGAGAAAAAGTAAAAAGATGGTGCTCGGCAAAATGAAAAATCGAAAGGGGGAAAGAAGTAAGGCAGAGGCTTACCTACCAATATTCGGCCAACGAAAATAATTGAGAGAGAGGGAGAGAAGAATAGTGTGCCCGAACCCAAATGATCAAAGAACACTTGCCAAACCTGAAAACAAAAATAGAGAGGGAGGGATGAAGTATTCGGCCAAGGTAACAAGGTGAAAAGGGGAAAGAATCGATAGGGATAGAAAATGGAGTAGAGAAGGGAATTGGCCCAAAACAAAAGATGTAAAAGAGGGGAGTTGTTAGACCTAAAAAAAATGAGAGAAGAGAAATGAGAGCATTCAGCCAAGGAGAAAAGGGGAAGAGTGATCAATGCAAACCTAAAACAAGATATTGCCAAAATTCCTAAGCACAATTTGGCCTCCAAAAAAACAGAAAAGAACCCAAAATGCTCACAGTAGCCGAAATGGAAAGTAATCCCACCAAGGCCGAATTCTGAGTGGTCAGAATACCAATTCGGCACCAACTCTTCCACACTTCCAAATCCCAAATTTTCCTCCTAAAATCCCTCCATCATAATCTCCTCAACCACCAAATTCAAACTCCACTCAACTCAACAATGTTTCGGTCAACCTCTACTACCCACACGCCAAGTGCAACAAAATAAAATACTCCATTACACAAAACAAGACTCGAACTTAAGACCCTCAGTAACAGTGACACGCCACTTATCCCTTAGACTAGTAGGCCCATTCTGACATAAAACACCCACTTTTATTTAAAAGCCTACTGACTAAAGACAGGGTTTATTCTAGTAAGAAACAAAATTTTTGCAGAAGCCAAGGCTTGAACCCAAGACTTCTCTGACACTTCCCAGAACACTTAACCACTGAAACAGATAAATAGTTGTGTGACACAAACATACAAAAATAAATACTTAGATTTTGGGGCGTTACAACTCTACCCCTTAAAAGAAAATTTTTTCCTTGAAATTTATTTGATTAGAATAGATGACGGTATTGTTGTCGCATTGCCTCCTCGGGTTCCCACGTGGCCTCCTTAGCGTTGTAACTATGCCAAAGAACCTTAACCAAAGAAATAGACTCCTTCCTTAAAATCTTTACATCATGATTCAATATCTGAACCAGCTCCTCCTCAAAAGTCAGACCTAGATTAACCTCAACCTCCTCAACCGAAATTACATACATGGGATCAGAATGTAGCGCCTCAGCATAGAGACGTGAAACACATCGTGAATCCAGTCCAACTTTGGAGGTAGCTCTAACTGATACAAAATCGGCCCCACACGTTTCAGTATGCGGTAAGGCCCAATGAACCTAGGGCTCAACTTGCCCATCCATCCTAACCTCAGTACCTTTTTCCATGGCGAGACCTTGAAGAAAACAAAATCCCCTACAGAATACTCAATCTTCTTTCGCTTTAGATCCGCATACGACTTTTTTCTATCTGATGCCACCTTCAGTCGATCTCAAATTAGTCTAACTTTATCCTCGGTATCAAAAACCAATTCAGGGCCCAAAACACGCCGCTCACCTAACTCTGTCCAACACGAAGGAGTATGACACCTACGACCATATAATGCCTCTTAAGGTGCCGTCTGTATGATAGACTGATAGATATTGTTATAAGCAAACTCTGCTAGCGGCAAGTAATTCTCACAACTGCCTCAGAAATCAATCACACAACTCCTTAACATGTCCTCCAGTATCTAAATCACCCTCTTTGACTGACCATCTGTCTGAGGATGGAACGCAGTACTAAAATCCAACCTTGTACCCAGAGCTTCATGCAGCTTCTTCTAAAGACCGGGACGGGAAATAAGAATCTCTATCAGATATTAAGGAAACTGATACCCCATGCAGTCTCACTATCTCAAACACATACAGTTTAGCCAGCTTTTGTATGGAGTAATTAGTACAAACTAGTATGAAATGGGCAGATTTGGTCAGTTGATCCACGATGACCCATACTGAATCCTTCTTAGTAGGCATTAAGGGCAGCCTACTAACAAAATCCATAGTCACTCTCTCCCACTTCCAAAGCGAAATCTTAACTGGCTGAAGCAACCCCAAGGGTAACTGATGTTTAGCCTTAACCTGCTGGCAAGTCAGACATTTACTCACAAAGTCGGTAACTTCACGCTTAAGACCCAGCCACCAATGTAACTCAAGAAGATCCCAGTACATCTTATTCCCACTAGGATGCATAGCATAAAGGCTACTATGCGGTTCTCGCAGTATAGATTGCCTCAAATTAATATCTTTTGGTACGCAGATTCTCCCACAAAAACAAAGTACCCCTTTCGCTATTTAATCCAAAATCTGATATGTTACCAGTTTCAATCTGTTGGAATCGAAGACCCAATGTCTCATCCTCTAACTGTTTACCCCTAATCTGCTCAATCCACGTCAGTTTAACCTGAAGTTCAACCAACAGACTACCATTATCAAATAAGTTGAGGCAAACAAACATCGCCCTCAGATCAGTCATAGTTCTACAACTCAGTGCGTCGGCCACCACATTGGCCTTACCAGGATGGTATTCAATCTACAGCCATAGTCTTTAAGCAGCTCAACCCATCTACGCTGCCTAAGATTTAGCTCCTTCTAAGTGAGGAGATACTTGAGGCTCTTATGATCCGAGTAAATAATACACTTCTCACCGTACAAATAATGCCTTTAAATTTTCAGTTCGAATACCACTGTTGCCAATTCCAAGTTATGCGTTAGATAATTCACCTCATGAGTCTTAAGTTGACGAGACGCATAAGCTACTACTTTACCTTCTTGCATCAATACATATCCTAACCCAACATCTGATGCATCGCTGTAAACAATAAACTCTTTCCCAGACTCCGGTTGTATCAAAACAGGGGCATCTGTCAGAACTTTCTTAAGCTTCTCAAAACTCTCTTTCTGTACATCAGTCCAGTTAAACGACACACCCTTACGAAACAACTTAGACAGAGGTGCAGCAATCAATGAAAACCCCTTAATAAATCATCGAGAGCACCCTGCCAGTCCTAAAAAACTGTGAATCTCTGATACAGTCTTAGGCGACTTCCAATCCAGAACAGCTTCAACTTTCCGAGGATCAACCCTAATCCCTTCAGGAGATACCACATGGCCTAGAAATGTTACCTCTCGTAATCAGAACTCACACTTACTGAACTTGGTGTACAATTGTTTCTCCCTTAGAATCTGCAGAACAACTCAAAGATGTGCATCATGTTCATCCTCATTCCTCGAATGCACCAGAATGTCGTCAATAAAAACCACTACGAACCGATCCAGTTAGGGCTGGAACACTCGATTCATCAGATCTATAAAGGCCGCTGGTGCATTCGTCAGCCCAAACGGCATCACTAGAAACTCGTAATGACCATAACGAGTCCTAAACGCTGTCTTATAAAAATTAGTCTCTTTAATCTTCAGTTGATGGTACCCCGATCGGAGACCAATCTTAGAGAAAATTGAAGCTCCACGAAACTGGCTGAACAGATCATCAATCCTCGGTAGGGGATACTTATTCTTAACGGTCAAATTATTCAATTGCCAGTAATCAATGCACATACGCATAGATCCATCCTTCTTTTTCACAAACAAAATCGGCGCTCCCCATGGAGACACACTAGGTCAAATGAACCCATGATCCAATAACTCTTGGATTTGAGCCTTAAGCTCCACAAGCTCCTTCAGTGCCATTCTATAACGGGCGATGGACACCAGAGCTGTACCAGGCAAGAGCTCAATCCCAAACTCAACTTCATGATTTGGAGGTAACCTAAGTAATTCATCAGGAAACATTTGGAAAGTCTTAAACTATTCTAATATCCTTAACAGAAGAAACCTCAGAATCTGTAACACTGATGTAGGCTAAATACGCCTCACAACCCTTACGAACCAATTTCTCGACCCTTAATGTAGATATCACATTTGACAAGTAATTCCGACGTTCCCCAATTACAACTACCTCATCATCCTCCGCAGTTCTCAGTACCATCAGTTTAGTAGCACAATCCAAGCTCACTTGATGCTTAACCAGCCAGTCCATTCCCAGAATTAAGTTAAATTCTCCAAAAGGAAGTTCCATCAAATCCGCCAAAAAGATAACTCCTTGAACCTCTAAAGGTACATCTCTGAACAGTTTATCTACCTTTACGGACTACCCTAATAGACTCAACAGAGTCACCTCACTCGTAATACTTTCAACCATGATAACCAAAGTCTCAGACACATTACAAGCCATATAAGAATGAGTAGATCCTATATCTATCAGTGCATTATAAGGTACATTATAGATAACAAACGTACCTGTGATAACATCTGGGGCATCTCCATCATCTTGGCGATGTGTAGTATAAACCAGGGCTGGCTACCTCACCTTAGTATGACCAGCACCTTTGTCCGGTGCCTTCTGACCATAGCCCAAACCATTTCCACCTTTAGCCTGACCACGGCCTCTCAGTGGCTGCTGAACACCCCTCGGCGGTTGTACAGTACCCATACCAGTAGCTTGCATTTGATCGGGCCTCTGTGGACAATCTCTGATATGATGCTCCAATGATCCGCATCTCAAACATGCCCTAATCCTTTTCCAGCACTTGCCTTGATGGCATCTCCCATAATTAGCACAGGGCTGTGATCCAGTAGCAGCAATAGGAGGCCCAACTCTGACCGGCCCATCAACTCTGGCCATTTTCTTAAGCCTCAAAAATGAACTTGAGGGCTCCGAATCCCTTTTGTTCCTACCTCTCTTCTTCTCATGGTTCTGGCGCACAACGCTCTTCACCTCCTCGGTGATGTTTTTCTTACCAACCAAAGCAACAAAATCTCGCTCCCTCTGTGGAGCTATCAAAACTCGAAGACTATCCCTGAGGCCGTCCTCAAAATGAACACACTGCTCATACTCAGTTCCCACCATCCCTCATGTATAGCACTTTAACCACAAAAATTTAGCCTCGTATTCTACCACTAATTTATCCCCTTGAGTCAAATTCAGAAACTCTCTCCTCCGAGCATCCATATAGCTAGCACCCACATACTTACTTTGGAAAGCAGTCTTGAAAAACTCCCTGGTCAACAGATCGGGTTGAGTGCTCTCTTTCCGTATGCCACCACTAGTAGGCCTCATCTCACAGTAGTGACACTGCCCCCTTTAATTTCTGCTCAGAGGTGCAGTCAAGATCATCCATGATCGTCTGTGTGGCTTCAATCCAATATTCAGCTACATTAGGAGCAACTCCAGTAATACCCCTAAAAATCTCAGCTTCATTAGATTGAATTCATTCTGTAATAGACCTACAGCCCACAGCACTAATATTGGGTTCAACGACCATCTTCAGAATCCGTAACATAGCTTGGGACAGTGCTTCATCCCCAGCTGCTCGATCATGAGACCCAGTCTCAGTCACAGGTAAAGCCGGTGCCTCTCTAGCTTCAACATTAGGCATGTGGCCAGATGACGAAGACCCAGCCCGAGCACCTCCATGGCCTCCGCTACGGCCTCTTGTAGCCCTTCCACGAATACCTCTGGTGCTCATTATCGAATTGTGTTTTATCTATATTAACAGTTTTATGCATCAGTTTTACTGTTCCAATGTTTATTAACATATATTTTATGGAAAATAGCATTAGTAATTCAGAGTTCGTTTTCGCAAATCGCAATCTTACTATAGTTTTTGGCCTAAATAGAGTATTTCAGTACAGTCTACTACCTATAATTGTCTCAGTATTTTGATTTAAGCAAACATCAGTTTTAAAGGACTTACAGAATCAATGTCGGAGACTCAGTGTACCACACATTCAGTAAAAACATTTCAAAATACTTTTAGATAATTTAGAACAATTTTTTTTGAAATTCCAAGTTTTACAAGAAACCCAAAATCCACAACCGAATTTGTAAGTGGACTCTGATACCATTAAATGTAACACCCCAGACCCGGCCTGGATGTTATGGCCGAATCTGACGAAGTCATATTAAAGTGTTTTTCGCAAAACGTGGTATCATTGAAAACCCCTTTCCATATTTATCTTTGACGTGTTATCTTAATGATGATTTATAAAATGAGTCATGCATTTTAAACTTGCGACCCAATCAAAAGGTATTTACTTTAAAACTTTTAAAATGTCAAGTTATCATTTTATAGCAGAAGCTTTCTAAATCAATTGCGTTTGCGTTGTGAAAACATCGTTTCTCTTTTTTTTAAAAACTCGAGTTCCTAGTACTAGCAGTTATAACCAAAGCAAATTAAAATCCCAAATGAAAAATAAAATCCAAAGAGGCCGCATTACATTAAAAATACCCAAAAATAAAATTACTTATAATTTATAAATTAAGTACGGAAGTACGTACGATTCTGTGGCCACCTTTGAATCCCTCGCAGCACCGATCCGCCTAAGTCTGGGGATTACCTGTATAGATAAACAGATGGGTGAGTTATGAAAAACTCAGTGTGTAATCCCATATAAAATAATCAAACAACAAGTATATACAATTTCGGCTTCTAAAAAAAAGTATATACAATTTGTGCCTAAGCCCAATCCAGTGACAATTCAGTATCAGTTAGGGCCTTAACCCATTACAGTATCAGTATCAGTTGGGTCAGAGCCCATTTCAAAGGCAGTACAGTACAGATATGCAATCAAAGATCCTACCCAACCAGCCTCTACACTCCATCTCCGTCTAGCCCTGCACTCCATATGGGGGATATAATCAACCCATCCATCCCTACACTCTAAAATAGTACAGGTTGCAGCACTAAACAATATTTGCAGCAGAGCTGCCAGTATAGTACACTTCCTCCAATCATAATATAACCCATCCCCATGCAACATATCATGCAACATGTTATGTCGTGTCATAATATCATACGTGTATTGGCATGCTCAAATATAATCATACATCTCATGGGGCATATCAATCATTTTAACACATAAGGGCATAAAATTCAATTTATCGATTAAGGGTCCGGGTTCACTTACCGACCCAACGGTAGGTCCACAGTCATCTCGGGTGACCCGTGCAACCTTAACAGTCAAACAGTGAAAATGGGCTTATGGCCCATAATGCGGGCCCGTGTGGCCCACATAGCCTAGAAATGGCCTTGGCCGTGGGGATAACACAGTCTAGCCTAATATTTTCCACATATTCATATGGTTTACCCATATGGGGCCCACATGCCCGTGGGGCCCACACGACCCAATTCGGCTCTAAATGGCCCAATACGGCCTCGGCCTATAATATCATTCATGGCAGGCTTCAATAGGCATATATCCATGCTTAGGCATATAGACTACCACACGAGTGAGCGCACACTCGTGTAGTGTCGTCAGTCACTTATTCTGACTTTTATCGATTTACGATTAGAGCAGTGTTTACACACCGATTTACGACTTTTACCGACTTATACCTGAACTAAATGAACATGACATCTAATTAGTTACTTAACTCATGTTTTAGATGGGACCTAACGAAGTTTCAAATTGATCATAATCTCCTTACCCAAAATCAATCGCAATCCCACCTTGGTTCTTAAGAGACGTGCCAATCAACCTCGACCACCACCTATAAAAAAAGTCACAACCTTTTATTAAACTCATACTTGAAGTATAATACAATCTCAATTGCACCACATTTACCATCCAACACCATCTTTCATATAGTAACCTATGATTCTTTACAACAGACTCTAAACCACTTACCAACAACGAAAGAGTAGCTTGTAGATCAGTGATGTAGCGTACTGATCGCGTGATTTCATGATAGGTTTTAAATATTTATAATTAATCATTCTTGAAACTAACTATTATCGCGATGTAGGCAAGTGTTCCTATCGAATAGTAGTACAGTATTAGCAAGACCGGATTGTCAAACCCAAAGGAACTAAAAGTACTAGTAATAACTGTCTTTTTATTATCTAGCCTAAGAATAAAGAGGTTTTGTTTTAACTAACTAATTATCTAAACTAAGAACTCACAAAAAATAGAACTGGGGAATTGCTTTTGGAAAAATAGATTGAATTAAGACAATACCTAAGGAAAAAATCCACCTAGACTGTACTTGTTATTCTGGCTCTGAATCGGACGATTTATTCATTTAACTTATTCCATGGAGATCCCTAAGTTATGTTATTATCCCTATTCAAGACTAATAACGTCTAATCCCTATATTGAATAATTGAGACTTTTCTCTAATTAACACCCTAGGGTTGCATTAGCTCGATCTATGGATCCCCTTATTAGGTTTCACCCTAATCCGGCAAAATCTTGTCACCCTATGTCTAGGCGAGCAAACAACTCCACTTAATTATAACAAATGTACTCTTAGACAGGGTCTATTCCTCCTCTGAATAAGATCTTATCTTGAATTAGTATCCTAGGATATCAAAATAAGAATTAAGAGCACATACTTAAGAACAAGTTAAATATTTATCATACAATTCAGAAAATAATAACAAGATTCATCTTAGGTTTCATTCCCCTTAGATATTTAGGGGTTTTAGTTCATAACTAAATAAGAAAACATCTCAAAATAATAAAGAATACAAAACATAAAGAAAACCCAAAACTCCTGAAGGGAAATTGAGGGGATATCTTCAGTCCTGATGATGAATCCGACTTCTGAGATGGATCAATCGGCTTCCTTGGAGTAATTTCTTACTTCCTCCCTATGTGTCCTCTTTCTTCCTCCTCAAGGTTGTATTTATAGGCTTTGGAATGCCTAAGAGCCCTCAAAATTAGCCTTTTTTGAATTGGACTTAACTTGGGCTCGGCAGGGACACGCCCGTGTGTGATTACTTCAGGCCGTGCTCGAGCCTGCCAAATTGACACAGGCATGTGGTTTGCCTGTGTGAGGAGGTCCAGGCCATGTTGATTTCGTACTTTGGCCCATTTTCTCTGTTTTTGTCCCGTTTCTCGTTCATTTCGCTCTCCTATTCTCTCCTAAGTATAAAACATGAAATTAAAGCATTAGGAGCAACGAATTCACCAATTCTAAGGGAAAATCATCCATAAAATGCATTAAACATAGGGTAAAAATATGTATAAATTATTGTTTATCAAATACCCCACACTTAAGCATTTGCCTGTCCTCAAGCAAAATTCTCAACTCATAATCAAAATAAATTCTTCTCAATTTATAATTTCTATCGATAATATCTCAGAATAATCCATAGGTAATCATACATTGAGAATTCAACTCAAAGAACATCAAAGTTTTAAACACTCCTAGTTGAGCATTTTATTTTGAAAACATAGGTGTCTCCCATCATCTAGGTAATTACCTTGTATTCAAAATGTCACAGTTTTTTACATCCTCACTAAAGATTCACTCAAATCACTCGAGGTGTTTAAAGACAATAAATGAAGCACTCAATAGTCAATAATGAAAAGTCATTACCATAGGCTTGCATGAAAATCAAATCTCCACCACTATAAATTGAGATGATACATCAATCAAAAGGTCTTTAGAGGGTTGTAATGAGGCTTGGTTAAGGGGTGTGGTCACAAGCTGAAAGAAAGGGTTAGAATCAAGATTGAGTTGAAAAATTACTTAACTAGAAAAATATTTAATCATCACTTACGTACAACATAACTCCTTCTCTGACTATGGAATTTAAATACTGAAGCTTACAAACAAAAGATCACTGCTAATATGTAAACATGTTTTTTTTTAAGAAGAAGTTAAATAACATAGACTAACTATTAAGAACAAGACATAGCTAAGTAATTTATTCAACTCAAATCTCGACAAAAATAGGGATAAAAAAATAATTGAGGGGATTTCAACAAAAAATGGGTTAAGGGTTAATATTAAGGGTAATAGACGAAATGGCTTGTTAGCTCAACGGGGTTTACTAAGGGTTAATCATGGAGGTAGGCTTTTCATGTCATGAGTGGGTTAATCCTAAATGCCTTTCTCATTTTGACATATCAAATCAAATGGTGTGGTCTTGACATGCATAATCAAGCAAGTTCTAGAATAACAGTTCAATACTGACGCACTCAAAATAATAATAAAAGTAAGAATGAAAGAATTAATAGATGCTCAAAAGTCTCAAAAATCTCACAAAAATTATGGCTTTTTGATGTTTAAAACTTGTGAATTCCAACTCAAAATAATACCTAAACTTTGGGGAAACAACCTAAAATTTTAAATTTTTAAAAATCAACTTATCATGCTCGATTATCTAATGTCTTAAGGTTTAAACAATCAATGCATAAATGCCTATATTTTAATTCAAGATATATCAATCAAAATTATAAATCAATCAAAATTTATCCTAAATATGATATGAGAGCTTTTCAAGAGAACAAGGCAGTCATTTAGGGATTTTTCTGATAATGAAATGAATACCCCCCACACTTAAGATGTACATTGCCCTTAATGTACAAAGATAGATAGGAAAAGATAAATTTGTAATCATAAGATAGGGGGAGAAGTGAAACGTCCTGTATGATGAATTCCTCGAACTGGAGTTTTGGAGAGTAATCGGTGTGAGAGTGGAGGAGGATACTCCGGCTGTGGTATAGGTTCATTAGTCCATAAGTCCTGCGCCAAAAGAATGTTATATCTAGTGGTAGCTATGGTCATGGTCGATCAGGACATGGCAGTCGTGGAGAACCTTTCCCGGTGGAGTTTTTAGTTCTTATGCGATGATGAGCTTAGGAGCTCTATATAACTGTGATAAAATCAGGAAATTTTTAGGGGATATTAGGAAGAATAATTACTCACAAAGAAATTACTGAAATTGATAATTAAAAATAAAATTCTAAAATATAATAAAAAGTAAATAGTTTTAATAAAAATTAAAAACATAAAATAATAAATAAATTTTTTAAACATCTTCATCACTGGATGGTTTGCGAAGTGGGACTGGCGATGAGAAATGGAGGTGCTAACAAATTTGCTGTAGAGTAGCATCAATGTTGTCAAATCGTTGAAAACACTGTTGTTCGAATCGAGTAAGGCACTCAGAGATGTCAACATATGAAGCCGCCGCATAAATTGGACGAGAGGGTGGTAGTGGTTGAGTCGGTGGGTCCTCGTGCTGTAGAGGGACATCACCAAGAATGTCCTCTGGAGCCTTCTCCTCAGTAGATTGGGAAAGAGGATATTGGGGAAGGTAGGTTCCTCAGTGCCTCTCGATCATCCTCATACTAAGCATGCTCGAGATGCCTTGTGGAAAAATCTGACTGATGAGGGTAATGGATGATTCTTGGGCCGCGGTGTTGAGGATTCTGAAGTGTCAAGCCAAGCAAGTAACGTAGGGGCCAATGGAGATGACCCCCTTCCGATGCCGCTCCGTCTGGTGATGAATCACAAGGGCGATGAAATATGCAAGGTCGATGACGTGCCCATGTAACATACACCATAAAAAGTAGGCATCGTGAGTGTTGACGACTCTAGTGCTCTCTCGCTGTCATGTAATCTTGTGAGCTAAAATGGCGTATAGGTACCTCAGAGAGGGAGGGAGAGCTAATGCCTTGGAGTGGCTAGGATTGTAGGTGGTCCCACCTGGTATTAGTGCATCCCAGCACCGTGAAGGAGAACGATGGATGTGGTGGTTGAGAGCATATAAGTCATTCTCCTCCTTGAATTCCTCCGTATATAAACCCAGCGCTGTACCGAATTCTGTGACGCTTAGCTGGCGGACTAACCCGCCTAGGCAAATTGGACCGTACTGGGATCATCGTAGTTCATCATTACGGTCTGAAGATGGAACGTTGAGCATAGTTCCATCGTGATCTCGAGGTATGTTGGCTCGATGATCCCAAAGAACAGCTCCCAAGGGTCGGTGGTTAGGAAGGCCCGAATCGCTTCAGCCAACTAAACTTGTTCTACTGCATCCCAGTCGATGCAGCGGCCCGCAATTAAAGGTCAGGCCCAGAGTATTTGGAATAGTTCTTCTTGGGGCCCGATGGGGAACCTCAGGAAAAGGTGACAAACTTTCGCGGTAGGACTCGAGGAAGATGATGCTCCCTTCCTTTTCTTTGAAGCAGGGACAACGGCCTTTTTACCACGTGAAGATGACATGGTACCTGTGATTAGAATTATCAAGTCATCTTGATGAGTGGTCAAAGTAAAACAAAGACAAATTTTAAATAAAAACCATAACTTCAGGCCACAACTACTAAAACTAACTAAAATAATAAGTTCAATGGCATACTTTTATGGCACTAGCATGGTGATATGAGTAAAAATGGTAATTAATTTAATAGAAATATAAAGAGCATAAATTTAGCACATGGCATGAGTTGTAATGGTAAATGACAAGAAGCAATTGAAAATTATGAATATTGATTTAGAATAAGTGAATAAGGCATGAGAGTTTCATAAAAATATGTCATGTGAAATGAATGATAACTAATCTAAAAGAAATGAAACTTGAATGATAGCATAGTGTGAGATACATGAAGATTATAACAATAAAAATGAGTGGAGTTAAAGGTAAAAGAGTGAACAAACGTTAAAGAATTGAAGAATAAGCGTCAGGAATGAAGTTGGAAGCGGCGTATAGGCGTGGCGGGGAGGCCGTGTGGACTTGAAGCGGCTAGGTTTAGGGTTTTTGAGTGGGGAAGACAATGAATAGTGCAGGGTATTTATAGATTTTGGGGCACACGGCTAGGCAACACGCCTGTGTTCCCCAATTTCAGCTCGTGTGATTTGTAATTTTTGAATTTGGGCACGTTTGATATTTAGTACACACCCTTGTTCCTTGGGCATGTGGGTGCACACGGTCGTGTCGCACAGCCATGTCTGGCGTTGTTCGCTTCTCCCACGCCCGTGTATATAGACCCACACCCGTGTCAATCTAACAGGTTCAACCACGGGCGCTAGACACGGGCATGTCGCACACCTGTGCTATTTTAATAGGTTCACCCATGGTTCTTCCACACGGACGTGTCGCACGCCCGTGTTGTTTTCGCAGGTTCAACCATGGCCATGTCGCATGATCGTGGCGTTTTATCGCAGCCCACATTGGGAAAATCATTGCCCTATTTTCATAAAGCCTAAAGCATGCCCGTGCTCTTGGCCGTGTCTCTGTGGAAAACATGTATTCAAGAGCTCCGTTAGTAAGTTAGGTGTTGAAAACTAAATTTTAAAGAAGTTAATACAGTTAGTGCTCGAGTTACCTCTCGAGAAGCGCTTATTTATAGTCTAAGCTTGACTTACCTTTCCATTGAATGATCATGGTGGTTTGAGGAGTTTATACTCCTCATTCCTACCATCAATCTCATCAAAAAAAGGTTTTAAACGGGTGTTGTTTACCTTAAAAGTGCCGAACTTGGGATGACTCACCTCGACTATACCGAATGGGAAAATGCTAAGTACCGTAAGAGGGATTTCTTCATTCAGTTTGGTAGTGACAATGTGATGATCTGCGGTATCTAATAAAACTTTATCTCTAACCTTAAGTTGATTTGGAAAGGTATTGAGCTCGTCATGGCGTAGTTTTGGTTTATCATGTGTTCTCGATTTATGCGTCCGCCATTCATCTAGCTCCTCGATTTGTAACCTTTGATCTTTATGAACAAGTCCTCTACTATTGTTTGAGAATGACTCATGTGCTTCCTTCAGACTCATTTCCTACAAAGTAGGTTGTACCATATTGTCAGTTTTAATAGAATGGGTGAAACGATCACCTTCAATTTTCGATGTGTTGCTAGGATTGCGAGCTTGAAGGGTGATTGTTTCGTCTCCCATATGGAGTGTGAGTTCACCTGTGCCAACATCAATGATCGTTTTAGCAGTTGATAAAAAAGGCTTTCCTAGAATTAAAGGAGTGTTGCTATCCTCTTCTATGTCTAGAACAATGAAGTCCACCGGAAATATAAATTTATCGATTTTAACTAGCACATCTTCAATAATACCCCTAGGAAATCTTATAGTTTCATCTTCTAATTGAATGCTTATCCTAGTCTGTTTAGGTTTCCCAGGACCTAATTGTTTGAACATTTTGTAGGGCATGACGTTAATACTAGCCCCTAAATCAGCTAATGCATTATTAACATCTAAACTACCAATTAAGTAAGGAATCGTAAAACTCCCTGGATCTTTTAGTTTCTTGGATAGTTTATTCTGGAGAATAGCTGAGCAAACTGCATTTAGTTCCACATGCGACGCCTCGTCCAACTTCCGCTTATTTGCTAAAAGCTTCTTTAAAAATTTCATTGCGTTTGGCATCTATGATAGGGCTTCAAGAAACGGTAAGTTAATATGTAATTTTTTAAGAGTTTAAGGAATTTACCAAATTGTTCATCTGAGCAGTCTTTCCTTGTCGCTTTGGGGTATTGCACACAAGGTTTATATTCGACATTCACTGATTTGTTTTTATTGTGACCTACCTCACCTTGACCTTTGCTTACCACAGTTTCCTGTATCGGTTCTGGCTCAGGCTCAACGACTCCTTCGTCATCTTGAATATTAATTGCGTTGAGCTATTCCCTTGGGTTGGGTTCAGTATTACTTGGCAAGCTACCTTGTGGTCGTTCGGAGATTAGTTTAGAAACCTGGCCTATCTGAGTTTCGAGCCCTTAGATTGAAGCTTGTTGATTTTTAAGTGTTGTCTCGGTGTTCTAGAAATGGGGTTTTGACGCCGAGATAAACTTTGTGACCATCTCTTCAAGGTTCGGCTTCTTTTCAGTTGATAGGGTGGTTGTTGAAAACCCAGAGGATGTTGTTGTCTTTGATGTCCTTGACCGCCCCACGAGAAATTGGGATGGTTCCTCCAACCTGCATTATAAGTGTTACTATATGGGTTATTTTGGGATCGAGAGTTATTGTTACCCATAAATTGGACTTCTTCCTCCTCGATCTAGGGTTGAAGGGTTGATACTCTGTGCATGCTCCTCCTCCATTCATCTCACACCCCATTACTGGATGTACCTAGGTAGAACCAAGTAAACCATCAATCTTTTTATTTAGAAGTTCTACCTGGTTTGATAGTATAGTAACCGAATCGACGTTATAAACGCCTACTGTTTTAGTTGGTTTTGTCCTCATGATTTGCCACTGATAGTTATTCAGTGACATCTCCTCTATAAATTCATAAGCATCGTTAGGTGTTTTATTATTGATGGTTCCGCCAGCAGCTGCGTCAACCATTTGCCGAGTCAACCATTTGCCGAGTCGAATTCAGACCATTATGGAATGTTTGAACCCTTAGGCAAAGCAGTAACCCATGGTGAGGGCACCTTCTCAGTAAGTCCTTGTATCTCTCCCATGTATCGTGAAGAGTTTCTAAGTCCATCTGCACAAACGAAGAGATATCATTAAGTAATTTGGTCGCTTTAGCCAGCGGGAAATATTTTAATAGAAATTTTTCGGTCATTTGTTCCCAAGTAGTGATTAACCCTCGTGGTAATGAGTTCAACCAATGTTTAGCTTTGTTCCTTAATGAAAAAGGGAATAACCGAAGACGAATGACATCATCAGAAAAACCATTAATTTTAAATGTATCGCATAGTTCCAAAAAGTTTGCTAAGTGAGCGTTGGGATTTTCATCCTGCAAAAAACATCAAACTGAACAAACTTTTGTATCATTTGAATTGTGTTAGGTTTCAGTTCAAAAGTATTTGCAGCTACAGCAGGTCTAACTATGCTTGATTTAGTTCCTGTTAAAGAAGGTTTAGCATAATCATACATAGTGCGTGGAGCAGGATTTTGATTAACCACAATTACAGGAGGTAGCTGATTGTTTTGGTTTTCAGCCATCTCTTCGGTTGAGGGTTGAGTATCATCCTCTTGCTCGTTCTTTGTGTATCTTAAGCTTCACCTTATTTCTCTTTGGTTTCTACGAACTGTGCGATCGATTTCTTCATCAAAAAGTAGTGGTCCTGACAGGTTTCTTCTAGTCATAGATTATAAAAACCTTCCAAGAGAAAGAAAAAGTAAATGGCTAAAGTAATAAAAATTGAGCGTTCCTAATATCTTAGTTCCCCAGCAATGGCGCCAAAAACTTGATCGCATGATTTCGTGATAGGTTTTAAATATTTATAATTAATCATTCTTGAAACTAACTATTATCGTGATATAGGCAAGTGTACCTATCGAACAGTTGTACAGTTTTAGCAAGACCAAATTGTCAAACCCAAAGGAACTAAAAGTACTAGTAATGACTGTCTTTTATTATCTAGCCTAAGAATAAGGAGGTTTTGTTTTAACTAACTAATTATCTAAACTAAGAACTCATAGAGAATAGAATTGGGGAATTGCTTTTGGGAAAATCGATTGAATTAAGACAATACCTAAGGAAAAATCCACCTAGACTGTACTTGTTATTCTGGCTCCGAATCGGACGATTTATTCATTTAACTTGTTCTATGGAGATCCCTAAGTTATATTATTATCCCTATTCAAGACTAATAACATCTAATCCCTAGATTGAATAATTGAGACTTTTCTCTAATTAACACCCTAGGGTTGCATTAACTCGATCTATGGATCCCCTTATTAGGTTTCACCCTAATCCGGCAAAATCTTGTCACCCTATGCCTAGGCACGCAAACAACTCCGCTTGGAACACCCCTTACCCCTACTCGAGGCCAGAATAAGGTACGAGGCGTTATCGGACAAACATACAAACATTAAACTAAAATACGGGCCATAAAATTTCATTCATATTTCAAAACGTTCATTCACTTACACATAGTCCCTTATTTGAGTCTACGGAGCCCAAAACATACTTTAGAAAGGGTTCGGGACTAAACCGAGAACTTACGAAAATCTTGGAAATTTCATGCTTTAAGGTTTCACATGCCCGTCTCTCAAAGTCGTGTTCCATACATGGCTGAGACACATGGTCGTGTCTCTGCCTGTGTGGAATATACCTAGGCTATTTTCCAAGCTTTGGTCAACCTTAATCTCTTACACACTTATACATTTATACCAAGATTATCATCTTACCAAATATCTTCAGCTTAATCATCAAGCATTCATATTTAAAGCTAGATCATATCTTTATAAAATACCACAATTCAGATGCGCAGAATAACATGTTTGCCTGAAACATTTCAATTCAACTCCATACCCAACAAGCATTACATTGAGACTAGTCATATATATATATATATACATGTCATGATACATATCATTCTCTTTCTATTTTCTTATAAACACATATCATTTATTTCATTATATCAATATTTCATATACCATAGTTTCCATGTATTCCACATATATTTATTTTCCTCCTCCTCCTCTCCATTCCACATCCTTAATGAATATAGCATTCTTGTAAGTACGATTTCACAATTTACTAATAAATGCTCACATTAAACTATACATATGAGTCATAGTCACTTACTTATTTATAATTCGAGCTACAGAGCTCCAAATTAAGATCCGTAAATTTCTCCTGAAACTAGACTCACATATATTTCTACCATAAAATTTTCATAATTTTTGGTTTAGCCAATTAGTACAGTTTATTCATTAAATTTTCCCCTATTTCACTTTCTAACAGTTCTGACCTCTCTTCACTAAAAATTAATTATCTCACAAAACAGAACTCGGATAATGTTCTTGTTGATTTATCTTGAAAATAGACTCATTATAGATTGTAAAAATATAATTTTAAGCCTCTGATTATTTTTATCCAAATTTTTGTGATTTTCCAAAGTCAGAACAGGGGATCACATAATCATTCTGAACGAATCTCACAAAAACATAAATATCTCAAAATATAGAACTCCTTTTCTTGCTCTGTTTCTTTTATACGAAAATATAATCATTAAGATTTAATTTGATATCTCATTCAGTCTTTGATTCAATTTCTACTATTTTTGGTGATTTTTCAAATTCACGTCACTGCTACTGTCCAAAACAGTTTTATTGCTAATTCACTCTTTCACACTTTCTTTGTATTAACCTCATTTTAACATACATATCACAAATCATTTTCACCACATTTCATACATCACAAGTATAGGCCCATGATTACAAGGTCACCATAAAATCATCCTCACGTATAATTTACTTGTTTATAACCTTACCACATCCCGGTCACTTAATGTACACATCATTCACATAACCAAGTTCCTGCACTTATTCATCACAAAACTCACAAAGCAATACATAGAGAGTCTCCCATTGAACATTTCGGATCAATCCTCGATACTTGGTGGTTTCAGCACATGCTCTACCCATCATATAGTTCGGCTCTCTTGTACACATGGTGAACACTCAGTACCACCCATGTGACCTAGCCAGTTTATCTCGTAGCTCTCTTGTCTACATGGTGTCCTTCACCTGGAGCCGCGCATGCGACCTAGCTACATATATCCCGTAGCTCTCTTGTCTACATGGTGTACACATAGTATCACCCATGCGACCTAGCTACATCATAATGTCTTGTAGCTCTCTTGTACACATGATGTGCACTAAGCACCATACATGTGACCTAGCTACATACCATCTGTATCATCCAATCTTTCCGAAGGTTCAACCGGGATTTCTCTCTCTTTTCCAACAATTTCAAAAATCAAGTAATTATCAACAAACATATTTCCAATATTATTATAAAATATCATAATACAAGTAATATTGATGTATTACTTACATTAAACTTACATCTCATTTAATATCAAGGCAATAACATTAAATTACACATTGCCTTATTAAAAATCATATGAACTTACAATTTCCCATAATATCCATAATCATAGAAATCACATTTATGTATGATAATTCAATGCACTTCATGTACCATAGACATATTTTTAAATCAATTCATAAACTGGGCACCATAAACATTTAATTTAACATAATTCAATTAATTCACTAAATTTAACTTTCAAATAAAAATTACAGCATTATTGATATATTATTATCACACCAACTTACATACTTTCAACACCTCGGCAATCATAGTAAATATATCAATTTTACATTGAAACATGCATAAATTAATGCTTATTATACATATAAACTTACCTCGATACTAAAACGACCATTTTACCAACTTTCCCAATTTTCGATTTTTCTCTCATTCTAGGTTCAAATCTCATTTTCCGAGATCTAAAACATCATATTTTACTTATTTAATTAATGTACTCTTCAAAAAAGTCCTTAACTCAAACTTTGGAAAAATTACAATTTTGCCCCTAAACTTTTACATATTTACACTTTTGCCCCTAGGCTCGGGAATTAAACTTCATCCCTTATTCTTATGTTTTATGACATGCTGATCACTTTTTCCTCCTATCGAAACATCAAGTTCTCACTCTAACATATACTTATGACTATTAGGTATTTTTACCAATTAAGCCCTTTTACTCGTTTTCACTCAAAACCGAGTAGCACAAGTTGTCTAACATAATTTAAAACCTCATATTCTATCATAAAACATCAAAATAAACACATTTCACCTATTGGCATTTTTCCAAATATGAACCCTAGCTTAAATTATTGCTACAATAAGCTTAATCAAATTACCGGGATTCTAAAAACGTAAAGAACTTGAAAAACAGGGTTAGAACGGACTTACTATTGAGCTTGGAAAGCTTGAAAACCCTAGCCATGGATTCCCCCATGCTAATTTCAGCCTCCATGAAAAAGATGAGTCAATTTTGGCTTTATTTTCCCTTTTTATTTTTTTTAATTACCAAATGACCAAAATGCCTTTCCTTACTAAACTTTCAAAAATTCCATCCATGTCCAACTTTTGTCCATAACTTAGAAATTGGTAAAATTGCTATTTAAGACCTCCTAATTAATATTTCAAAGCAATTTCATACTAGAAACTTCTAGAATGCAAGTTTTGCAACTTATTCAATTTAGTCCCTAACTTCAAATTGAGCACTTTATGCATAGAATTTCTTCACAAAATTTTCACACAATCATGCAATCATATCATAGACCTCAAAATAATCAAAAAAATAATTATTTCAATCTCAGATTTTGTGGTCCCGAAATCTTTGTTCCAACTAGACCCGATTTTGGGCTATTACACCGCTTAATTATGACAAATGTACTCTTAGACAGAGTCTATTCCTCCTCTGAAAAGATCTTATCTTGAATCAGTATCCTAGGATATGAAAACAAGAATTAAGAGCACATAATTAAGAACAAGTTAAATATTTATCATATAATTCAGAAAATAATAACAAGATTCGTCTTAGGTTTCGTTCCCCTTAGGTATTTAGGGATTTTAGTTCATAACTAAATAAGAAAACATCTCAGAATAATAAAGAATACAAAACATAAAGAAAACCCAAAACTCCTGGAGGGAAATTGAGGGGAGATCTTCAGTCTTGATGATGAATTCGGCTTCTGAGATGGATCAATCGGCTTCCTTGGATTAATTTCTTACTTCCTCCCTGTGTGTCCTCTTTCTTCCTACTCTAGGGTGTATTTATAGGCTTCGGAATGCCTAAGAGCCATCAAAATTAGCCTTTTTTGAATTGGACTCAACTTGGGCTCGGTAGGGACACGCCCGTGTGTGATTACTTCAGGTCGTGCTTGAGCCTGCCAAATTGACATGGCCGTGTGGTCTGCCCGTGTGAAGAAGTCCAGGCAGTGTTGATTTCATACTTTGGCCCATTTTCTCCATTTTTGGCCCATTTCTTGTTCCTTTCGCTCTCCTATGCTCTCCTAAGTATAAAACATGAAATTAAAGAATTAGGAGCATCGAATTCACCAATTCTAAGGGAAAATCATCCATAAAATGCGTTAAACATGGGGTAAAAATATATATAAATTACGGTTTATCACGTACAAAGAACCGAGAAAAAGGATTGATCTGAAAGGTAAACAGAGGAGTAATCGGAAAGAAGAGAAAAAGTAAAAGGATGGTGTTCAGTAAAGTGAAAAATCTAAAGGGGAAAAGAAGGCAGAGCCTTACTTACCAATATTCGGCCAACGAAAACAATTGAGAGAGAGGGAGAGAAGAACTGTGTGCCCAAAACCTTATGATCAAAGAACAATTGCCAAAACCGAAAACAAAAATAGAGAGGGAGGGA
This sequence comes from Gossypium hirsutum, assembly GCF_007990345.1. NCBI lineage: Eukaryota > Viridiplantae > Streptophyta > Magnoliopsida > Malvales > Malvaceae > Gossypium > Gossypium hirsutum. Next base: position 44,766,194 of record NC_053429.1, read on the forward strand.
TGAAGTATTCGACCAAGGTAACAAGGTGAAAAGGTTAAAGAATCGAGAGGGAAAGAAAATGGAGTAGAAAAGGGAATCGACCTAAAACAAAAGATGTAAAAGAGGGGAGTTGTTAGACCTAAAAGAAATGAGAGAAGAGAAAGGAGAGCATTCGGCCAAGGAGAAAAGGGGAAGAGTGCTAAATGCAAACCCGAAACAAGATACTGCCAAAATTCCCAAGCACAATTCAGCCTCCAAAGAAAAGAAAAGAGCTTAAAATGCTCACAATAGCTGAAATGGAGAGTAATCCCACCAAGGCCGAATTTTGAGTGGTTAGAATACCAATTCGACACCAACTCTTCCACACCTCCAAATCCCATACTTTCATCCTAAAATCCCTCCATCATAATCTCCTCAACCACTAAATTCAAACTCCACTCAACTCAACAGTGTTTCGGTCAACCTCTACTACCCACACGGCAAGTGCAGCAAAATAAAACACTCTCTTGCGCAAAGTAGGACTCGAACTGAAGACCCTTAGTAACAGTGACACGCCACCTATCCCTTAGACTAGTAGGCCCATTCTGACATAAAACACCCACTTTTATTTAAAAGCCTACTGACTAGAGACAAGGTTTATTCAAGTAAGAAACAAAATTTTTGCACAAGCCAAGGCTTGAACCCAAGACTTCTCAAACACTTCCCAGAATACTTAACCACTGAAACAGATACGCAGTTGTGTGACACAAACATACAAAAATAAATACTTAGATTTGGGGCATTACAATAATTGTTTATTTACTAAGGGTAAAATGGTAAAAGGTTTATTAATTGGTGTTATAATTAGATAGAACATGAAATTAGATGATTAATTCATCCATTTTGCGGAAATCATCAAAAGAAAAAGAAAAAAATTCAAGCTTAGGGTTTCGGCTATTGTTTCCTTTGATTTAGGTAAGGTTTTTTATTCGTTTTCGATAATTTCTACATTTTTGTGATCGTTTCTTTGTGTATTACTAAGCCCATGCGTTAATTTCTAATTTTATTGATGATTTTGTGTTGAGCCATTAATGAAACTATGAGTTTTATGAAGTTTGATGTTAATAAAAGAAAGATATGTATTGGGTTAACATGTTTTGTCTTTGAATTTTTTATGAATTTGAGTAATTTGGGCAAAATTGTAAAAATGAGATTTTAATGGACTAAAATGTGAAATAAATGAAATTTGGGGGCTTATATGAACACTATGAATATTCGGCTAAGCATGTGTACAAAGAAATTTTGTGTATTTGGTGATTTTGTGAAATTCGAACTAAAGTGTCAAAACGTGAAAATGTGAGGGCTAATTTGTAAAATGCCCTAAATATGTGTTTTTGGATTAATTTGAATGAATGTGAGTTCAATAAGTTAAATTTGAATTGATTTAGATTAAGAACCAAAGAAAACGAAATTAGATCGGGGAAAGTCCAAAGTCGTCGAGTAGTCAATTTCATCCATTCGAATCCGTAGAGGTAAGTCGATATACAAATAAATGTGTTTTGGAATTGAATTATTAATGTTTATATTCTATTGAACAATGATAAATGATTATATGAGTTGAGCATGAGATATCCGAGAAAGCATCGACAAATTTTTGACATCCGAAAAGCCCCGTACGAACCATAGGAATAGTTAGGATACATGTGTCATGACATAGGATTCGATATGTGTTTTCGTGTAAGACCACATCTAGGACATTGGTGTCGACTTATAATTTATGTGTAAGACCATGTTTAGGACATCATCATCGTATTTGATTTCGTGTAAGACCCTATCTGGGACAATGGCATCGATATTTGATTACATGTAAGACCACGTCTGGGACGTTGGCATTGTACAAGCTTTCTGAGCTATCTAAGTATCCTTATTGATTTCAAACGGTTCAATGGTCATTTTGAGAAAATGAATGACTATGTGAATGAGTATCCGATTCAGGTACGTTTGAATTGTATACCATGTTGAAAATGAAAGGTAAGTACATCTACCTTTGTAAATATAAGATAAGTATGAATTGTTATGAGATTGAGATATGATATATACATATGTGTATTATGATCAAATGAACTATAAGATACATATGGCTATGTGAATGTATTTTGCATTGAGTAATATGAATGAATTGATCTAAATTGATATTATATGATAAGTTTATTTGTATATGGCTTACTAAGCTTTTGAAAGCATACTTTGTGTGTGTTTTCAATTGTTTTATAGATATCGAAGCTATTGGAAGCTCGGGGATCGTCGAGAATTATCACCACACTATCGAACTCTATTTTGGTACCTTTTGAAAATGTATATATTGAAGTATGGCATGTATGGGCTAGAAGTACTTTGATTATGTTTTGTGATGTATATATTTAGCCATGTGATATGGCTTGGTTTTTTTTGTGATTATGATTTGATTTTGATATACGAAATGTGATGCAATAAGATTAACATGACGTGTTTTTTTTAATGGCCAAGAGATTTGGTAAGTTTGGTAAGTTTTTGGTATGTGCTAATTGTGAAATTGGTAAGAATGTAGTATGAGATTGAATGAGTATATCAAGGTTATAAACCATAAGTTTTGGTATGTTTGGCTTAAAGAATGACATGATTTGGTATGTGTTACAAGCATGAAATTGTTGTTAATGAAATAGCATAAATATTGAACGTTTTGGTTGTGAATTGGCTAAAAATTTAGTATAAAATGATGTGGATTTGATGCTTGTTGGAAGGATCCAAAATGGGTGGCAAATTGGCCTTATAAATGGCCTATTTTTGCCCACACGGGCAGGGACACGGGCGTGTGTCTTAGCCGTATTGCTCGAGGGCCATTTTGAAATAAGCCTGAGCAGACTATATGAATGCACACATAGGCGTGTGATAGGCCATGTGGCCAAGTTAGTTTCGAACACGGGCGTGTGACTGACCGTGTGACCCAAGTCAGTATGTATGCCCTATTTTGACATGGCCTAGACACACGGGCATGTCTAATGCCGTGTAAGGCGCACGGACTATTCACACGGGCGTGTGACCTGTATAACTTTGAAAAATTGTTTAAGTTTTAAAAAATTTTGTATGTGTTCGGTTTAGTCCCGGCCCCTTTCTAAAACATGTTTAAGGTCTTGATGACCTATCTAAAGGACTCTATACTAATGTTTGATTATGATTGTGGATGATGTTTATGAATTATTTGTAAAATGTTCCAATTTTTCTAGTAATGCCTTTAACCCTAGTCTGACGACGGATACGGGTTAGGGATGTGACATTAATGCAATGCCAATTTACACACACATTTTCACAACTTACCAAATCATCCGAAATCAATATCATCATTAGGCCAAACCTATAATCATTCAAGACAACATAAGTATAAATCGAACCCTATATACATGCCACATAATCGAGTCTGAAATAATAAAAATACTACTGAATCAGAGGCTGGATAATGTGAGCTCCGGGTTGATCTGACCGATGCATTCTGCGAAATGACCTATACAGAGGTAGAAAAAAAAGCAAGATAATCATTACGAATGCTTACTAAGTCCATTGAAATTCATTTAACTTACCTCGATAAATCAACATTTAAGAAATGAAAAAATAATGTAGCTAAGTAAAAGAATCTTTTGGCATCCTATTACTTTCATATACATTTCCATGATATAATCAAATTGTCAATTTACTCATACATCAAGCCTCTATAAAGCAATTCACATATACAAGTACAATAATTCAATATAGCATAACATATGATATCTGATTCATACTAGATTATTAATGTATATATTTAAGTTCTTATTCATTTCACATTTAATCTTTCTATTCATTTCATATTCATTTAATTACTATTTTCTTTTTGCACGAAGAACTATAACAAATAAATTTTGGATATGCGAAATAGAGTTGCTTACATGAGCTATGAATGAAATTGCTCACATGAGCTATGAATTGGGACATTAACCTTTAATTGATGTTTCTCAAACGAGCTGTGGAGAATCTGTAACACATGTAACACCCCTTACCCATATTCGACGCCAAAACAGAGTTCGAGGTATCACCAGACTTAAACACAAACTAACATAAAAAATCGAGACATAAATTTCCATCCAAATTTAAAACTTTTCATTTACAAACATATCGTCCCTAAAACGAGCCTACGAGGCCCAAAACATGCATTAAAAGTGGTTCGGGACAAAACCAAGAACTTTAGAAATTTTTAAAACACTTAGAAATTTTTTTCATCAAAACAGGGTCACATGCCCGTGTGGCTTGGGACATGCCCATGTGGGTTGCCCGTGTGGTCACACACGCCCGTGTCCCTAACCCGTGTAACTCTCTGTTTATGATGTCATGCACCAAAGGGAGTCACACGACCAAGTCACCTACTCGTGCGCTAGGCGATGTGGCGAATTTAATTTTTGAAATTTTTCATAAAATAGGTGCAGACTTCACACGCCCTATACAGACGCCCATGCCCCTAGGCCATGTCGTTCACACAGTTGAGACACACGGCTGTGTCTCTACCCGTGTGGCCAAAATAAGGCTATTTACCAAGCCATTTTGCCACTTTTACTTGCACCAACTTGCACAACATCAAGAAACACCAAATCTAAGCACATACATACAACCAAATCATCCATAAACAAGATGTTAATACATCAATTACATATACTAACATCTATCATGCATAAACATCACGTACTTTCTTTTCCATTCATGCCAATTTCATCTTCATAATAAGCTTCATCACATAAATATACCAATGACCAATAAAATTAATATTGCCAACTTCCAATGGCCATATACAAAATGAATCATTAACCATTACCATGCCAACACATTTAGCTAAACCAATATGACACATAACAAAATGACCAAGTCCCTATACATGCCATACTCAAAATATTGAAACCAAGTATACCGAAAGCAATCGTTTGATAGTGTAAATCAAGCTCCGATGACCTTCGATCCTCGAGCTAGCTTGGCAACTCTATAAGGAATGGAAAGAAAAGGGGAGTAAGCTTTAAAGTTTGGTAAGTTTGCATGTAAATAATAAACAACATTAATCATATAATTATTCAACATAAGTTAACATAAATATCATCATGTATCTTAGGCATAATTCACTCATTAGCATTCTTACCAAGAGTTCATCACATACCAAAGTTCATACCCATGAGTTATACATACATACCTGTACCAACTCGTAGCATAATTACATACTTTGTCATCTTTGACATACTCTTCGGATTACCCGTTGAACACTTGGAATACTATTAGATACACGAAAAGTCTTGCACATAAGTGCCATATATGTAGCCAAGGCAACCTCATATCTTATAACACATATGGCTCAGACACGAGCTAATCACGGGCCTACTCACACAAGCTGTCAGTCAAGATGTAGCTATACGAGCTGCTCACACTAACTGTCAGGTATCCGCAACACATACCGGACTACCCAGCCACCGGTAGGATGTACATGACCAGCACCGGGATTCACATAGATCACATAACACATGGTTTCCTAGTGACATGTCACTTGTATCCTAAACTATTCCTAAGGTTCTACATGGATTTTCTGTGATATCCTGAATTAGGGCCTAAACAGAATAGTGGTTTCAAAACCACAATTTTGAAGTAGAAAAATTTATTCCGATTAATTTTTATAATTTATTGAGGGATTAGATCCATGTGTTAGAATATCGATAGAAAATTTCATGAATTGCATGTCTAATTTGCCTATTAGGACTTAATTGCTAAAGTTGATAAATACGAGTTTTAGATGTTAAAGGATTTAATTGAAGAGCATAATTGAAGTAGAGGTCCTTAAATGGTAATTATACCATTAGGTTTTCATGGACAAAAGTGGACATATATAGGCAAAAATAACCAAAGTTTTTAATGAAGGGTATTTTAATCATTTAGTAAGCAAAAGATTAAAAAAAGGAAAAAGATGGCAAAATATGTCCATCTTCTTCATTAGGTCGAAATTTCAAGGGTTATCCATAGCTAGGGTTTGTTTCAAGCTTCCAAGCTCCATATTAAGTGATTCCAAGCCCCGTTTTTAATGTTCTTTACGTTTTTAAAGTCCTGGTAACTTGATTTAGCTTATTCTAGCAATAATTTAACCTAGGGTTTATATTTGGAAAAATACTCATAGGTGAAATGTGTTTATTTTTATGTTTTATGGTAGAATATGAAGTTTGAAATTGTGTTAAACAACAATTGCTAAACGATTTTACGTGAAAACGAGTAAATTGACATAATCGGTAAAAATAACTAATGTTTATAACTACATGTTAAAGTGAGAATTTGATGTTGCCATAGAAGGGAAAAATGATCATCATGTCATAAAACATAATGATTTTGAAAAAAAATTTAATTTTTGAGGTTGGGGAAAAAGTGTAAATATGCAAAAGTTTAGGGGGAAATCAAAATTTTTCGAAAGTTAGAGTTAAAGACTATTTTGATAAATGTGAGTATTAAATCAGCTAAATATGTTATTTTAGACCAAGAAAGACGTGGAATCGACCTTGATCGGGGAAAGGAAAAGATTGTGGACTAAATTGCAAAATTTCTTTATTTTGTACCGAGGTAAGTTCAAGTGTAAATGTAGTAACATAATTCTCATTTTAAGTAATTTAATGTTATTTATATGATATGATGATTAGTATCATGAAATATTATGCTTTGTGGTTATTATTGAGTAATATGCAAATTATGTATGCTACTTCTTAAATATGAATTGCTACTGAGTATCGGTTTCGATATTCGTGGAAGACGGCAAAGATGTGTGATCAAGAAAAAAGCCCGTTTGAACCTTGGGAATAGATTAGAATACAAGTGACATGTCACTAAGATATTTGAGTTCCGAACTCGTTGAGTTGAGTTTGAGTTCGTGAGATGTAACTAGGCATCCGAGCTCGTTGAGTTGAGTCCGAGTTCACTTATGGGCGGGTTACATGGTAGCTTGGCTACATAATTTCCGCAGGCTATTGAGTTTGTCTAACTGCGAGTATGGCACTTATGTGCATGAAATCCGTGTATTCGAATCATATTCCAATGTGTTCAACGGGTAAATCTTAAGTGGATAAGGTGAGTACCTAAAACGAAGGTGACATGTTGGTAAGTGTGGTGAATGAGAAAATTTCTACAGTTATGTACTTAACCCTCAGGTTGAGACTTCAATATAACAATAATATGGTAGGATCATGAATGAGAAATATGATATGAATGCTTTGGTGATATTATGCAAATGTGGATTTTGTATTATTGCATTGTTATGTTACTTGCTATTTACATGTGAACTTACTAAGCAATTATGCTTACTCTCTCCTCTCTATTCTTTGTAGTTTTGTCAAGCCGGCTAGGAGATCGGGAACGGTCGGAGGCGCACTTACACTATCAACAAACTATTTCGGTATAATGACTTGTATATTTTGGGAATATGGCATGTATAGCATTATAATCATTTTGTGTATATAATCTTATGATATGGCTCATGAATGGCATGGAAATGTTTGAGAATGATTAGCTATTAGAGTGGCTAATCAAGATTACATTTGATAACACGTATGCTTTATGTGCTAACTAATCTATGGAAATCCATAAAATGGTGAAATTGGTTATAAAATAGAATCACACAGCAGCAGTGACTTGAGTTTGAAAAATCACTAAAAATAGTAGATATAGAATTAGATGATGAATAAAATATTTAATTGAATTTTAATGAATCTATTTTCATGTGGAAGAAACAAAATAAGTAAAAGAGTTGTATTTTATGAGATATTTACGTTTTGGTGAAACAAGGTCAGAGCGATTTCTGGATCCCCTATTCTGACTTTAGAAATTCACCATAAATTTTGTAAAAATAATTAGGACTCATAATTTATATGTATGGATTCCTTATTGAGTCTTGTTTTAGGAAAAATAAACGACATGGTCATTGGATCTCTGTATAGGAACAAATTTGATTCGTAGTGCACAAGGGTCAAAGTAGCCGAACCCTGAAATAGGGGAGACTTTAACTAATAAACTGTACTAATTGGCCCTACCAAAAATTCTAGAAAAAATTAGTAAGTATATATATGAGTCTAATTTCAGAGAAAATTTACGAAATTTGATTTTGAGTTTTGTAACTCGAGATATGATTTTTTTAGCGATTGTGACGCAGATGGACAGTTTACTACGAGAATTGTTTAAACTTGTTTAAATGCTAAAATAAGTTTAGTAATGTCTCATGCTCGACTCCGGCGACGGTCTCAGGTAAGGAGGCATTACATTTGGTGGTATCAGAGCTATAGTTTAGCCGGTTCTCAGACTAATGTGGCGTATGTACGGGTTTTGCTATATATGTTATATATATTGTGATAGTGTGACGACTCTTGACCTTTAAAATGATTTTTTTATAGTAAATGGATACAAATCCAGTTGTAGCTGATGATGTAGAGAGCAATGCCCAGCTCCTGCTGAAGGGGCAGTGCCAACTGAAAGTCGACCTCCTACTGTTGGTCAAGGAGGAGGAGAAAGGGCTCAGGAAGCCTTTCTCCAGATGATGAATGCATGGTACACCGAGTTCGTTCGTACGAACCCGAATGCTCAACAACCTCCCCCACCTCCCCCGATTCCTCAACCAGTACCCCCGATGCCTCAAGTTATGGATCTGATGAAATTTCATAGAACCCCAATTGATAGAATTCGCAAGTAAGGGGCTGAAGAATTCAGGGCAAATGTTGATGATGATGCCGAGAAAGCAGAATTTTGGCTTGAAAATTCTATTCGGGTATTTGATGAATTGTCTTGTACACCTGAAGAGTGCTTGAAATGTGCTATATCCTTGTTGAGAGATTCAGCCTATTATTGGTGGAAGACATTGATTTCAATGGTACCGAAAGAGAAAGTGACTTGAGATTCTTTCAAGAAGAATTTTGGAAGAAACACATCAGTGAAAGATTTGTTGATCAGAAGCGTAAAGAGTTTCTCGAGTTGAAACAAGGCAACATGACAGTTATTGAGTATGAAAGGGAGTTCGTTCGATTGAGTAAGTATGCTAGAGATTATATTCCTTCAGAGGCTAAAATGTGCAGACGATTTGAAGATAGACTCAATGAAAACATTAAAGTATTTGTGGGAATTCTTGAGTTGAAAGAGTTCGTAGTACTTATTGATTGGGGTTGTAAGGCTAATGATTAAAGAAAAGAGAAAGGCTAAGGTTGAGACTAGAAATTTGAAGAAAAGACCGATGAGCAGTGCATTTCCACCATAATCTAGAAAATCTAGAGATATGTATTCTCGTTCTCATGTTTCGGCCGGACATTCGTATGGGAATTGTAAAAAGCAAAATGTGAGTTTTAAATCCCAGACTACTTCTGTGGCTAGTGTGGGAAATTCAACATTTGTTAGACCCGAGTGCCAACGATGTGGTAGAAGTCACCTTGGTCCATGTAGAACTAATGAATGTTATTAGTGTGATTCTCTTGATCATTTTATTAGAGACTGTCCCGAGAGAATTGTGAGAGAAAAATTTCAGAATGCAAAACCTAGTGGTGCAGTTTCGAGAGGAAGATCTTTGAGAAATGCAGGAAATGAGGCAAGCAACAAGAATGTAGTCAGAGATTCAGCATTTAAAACTGAAGCTAGAGCTCCGGCTAGAACTTATGCCATAAGGGTGCGTGAAGATGCTTCATCTCCCGATGTGATCACTGGTATTTTCTCTCGTTATGATGTTAATGTTATTGCTTTGATTGACCCCGGTTCTACTCATTCATATGTGTGCATGAAATGGGTGTCTGATATGAGTATACCTGTTGAGTCTATGGAATTTATGATAAAGTGTCAAACCTGTTAGACAAATGTGTTATAGTTGATAGTATGCAAGAAATGTCCTTTGATGATTAGAGGTCATTATTTTCCGGCCGACTTGATGTTGTTGCCGTTTGATGAATTCGATGTCATTTTGAGTATGGATTGGTTGACATTGCATGATGCTATAGTAAATTGTAAACAAAAGGTTATTGAATTAAAATTTGAAAATGGTAATATTCTGCGAGTTGAATCAGATGAATCAGAGGCATTGCCTAGTATGATTTCTTCGATGTTGGCTTAGAGATATTTGAGAAAGGGTTATGAAGCTTATTTGGCGTATGTGTTGAATACAAAGGAATTTGAGAAGAAAATTGAATCAATGCCGATTGTATGTGAATTTGCGGATGTATTTCCAGAAGAGTTGTTGGGTTTGCCTCTTATTAGAGAAGTAGAATTTGGTATTGAGTTGATACCGGGAACAACTCCGATCTCGATTGCTCCATATAGAATGGCACCAACAGAGTTGAAAGAATTAAAGTCGTAGTTGCAAGAGTTGACTGACAAAGGTTTTGTGAGACCGAGTTTTTTGCCTTAGGGTGCTCCCGTATTATTTGTGAAAAAGAAGGATGGTTCAATTAGATTGTGTGTAGACTATCGGCAATTAAATAAGGTGACAGTCAAGAATAAGTATCCGTTGCCGAGAATTGATGAGTTATTCGACCAGTTGAAATGAGCGACATGGTTCTCAAAGATTGACTTGAGGTCTGGGTACTACCAGCTACGACTAAAAGAGTCAGATGTGCCTAAAACTACTTTTAGAACAAGATACGACCATTATGAATTTTTAGTTATGCCATTCGGTTTGACAAATGCTCCTGTCGTGTCTATGGATTTAATGAATCGCATATTTCGGCCATACTTGGACAAGTTTGTTGTGGTATTTATTGATGATATCTTAATTTATTCAAAAGATGAGATAGAGCATGCTGAGCACTTGAGGATAGTTTTGCAAACTTTGAGAGATAAGTAGTTGTATGCTAAGTTCAGTAAAAGTGAGTTTTGGCTTCGAGAAGTCGGATTCTTGGGTCATATAGTTTCGGGTGATGGTATACGGGTTGATCCCGGTAAAATTTCAGCTATTATTGATTGGAAACTGCCGAAGAATGTAACTGAGGTTAGAAGTTTCTTGGTTCTAGCTGGTTATTATCGACGGTTTGTAAACAAATTTTCAATAATTGCTACTCCGATGACCAGACTACTCCATAAGGATGTTAAATTTGAGTGGACGGAAGAATGTCAACAGAGCTTTGAGAAATTGAAAAAGTTATTGATTGAGGCACCAGTGTTGGTACAACCCAAGTCAGGTAAAGAATTTGTGGTGTATAGTGATGCTTCTCTAAATAGCTTGGGATGTGTACTTTTGCAAGAAGGAAAAGTTGTGGCTTATGCTTCGAGGCAGTTGAAACCTCACGAAAGGAATTATCCGACTCATGATTTGGAACTGGCTGCTATAGTGTTTTCTTTGAAGATTTGGCAACATTATCTGTATGATGAAAAGTGCCGAGTATATACCAACCACAAAAGTCTCAAGTACTTGATGTCGCAAAAAGACTTGAATTTGAGACAGAAGAAATGGTTAGAATTATTGAAAGATTATGAGCTTGTGATTGACTACCATTCGAGGAAAGCGAATGTGGTTGCCAATACTTTGAGTAGAAAGTCGTTGTTTGCTTTGAGAGCTATGAATACTCAGTTGACGTTGTCTGACGATGGTTTGATTTTAGCAGAGTTGAGAGCAAGACCAATGTTTTTACAAGAGATTTGTGAAGCTCAGAAAAGTGACCAAGATTTGAAAGCCAAGAGAAAGCAATGTGAGGCTGATACGGAATCAGATTTCAGAATTGGTTCTGATGATACTTGATGTTTAAAGATTGAATTTGTGTACCGAAGAATAATAAGTTGATTCAGAAGATCTTGCACGAAGCACATAGTGGTTGTTTGTCAATGCATCCGGGCAGTACAAAAATGTATAATGATTTAAAAAAATGTATTGGTGGAATGGAATGAAAAGAGATATTTTCGAGTTTGTATCGCGATGCTTGATTTGTCAGCAAGTAAAAGCTGAACACCAGGTGCCTTCAGGTCTACTTCAACCTATCATGATTCTCGAGTGGAAGTGGGATCGAGTTACCATAGACTTTGTGTCAGGGTTGCCATTAACTCTAAGGAAGAAAGATGCCATCTAGGTAATAGTTGATAGATTGACTAAATCAGCTCATTTTATTCCGGTACGTACTAATTATTTTCTTGACAAGTTGGCTGAATTATATATCAGTGAGATTGTTAGACTTCACGGAGTACCTTTGTCGATCATTTCGGATAGAGATCCGAAGTTTACCTCGCGGTTTTGGCAAAAGTTACAAGAGGCATTAGGTACGACGTTAAATTTTAGCACTACCTTCTATCCGCAAACTGATGGACAATTAGAAAGAGTAATTCAGATTCTTGAAGACATGCTCAGATGTTGTGTATTGGAATTCCAAGGTAGTTGGGAAAGATACTTACCGTTGGTAGAATTTGCTTACAATAATAGTTATCAGACGAGTTTGAAGATGGCACCTTATGAAGCATTGTACGGTCGTAAGTGTCGGACACCATTGTATTGGACTGAACTCAAAGAAAATAAGATTTATGGAGTTGATCTAATTAAAGAAACCGAAGAAAAAGTGAAAGTGATTCAAGATTATTTGAAAGCTGCTTCAGATAGACAGAAATCCTATGCGGATTTGAAAAGAAAAGAAATCGAGTTTCAAGTCGGTGATAAGGTATTTTCAAAAGTGTCTCCATGGAAGAAAGTTCTTAGATTTGGTCGGAAAGGAAAATTGAGTCCACGTTTTATCGGACCGTATGAGATAATTGAAAGAGTTGGACCAGTAGCATATCGGTTAGCATTACCACCTAAATTAGAGAAGATTCATGATGTGTTCCACGTATCTATGTTACGTCAGTATCGTTCGGATCCTTCACATGTAATTTCACCGACGGAAATTGAGCTACAACCGAATATGATTTACAATGAAGAACTGATTAATATTTTGGCTCGGGAAGTGAAGCAACAAAGAAATAAAAGTATCACTCTCGTGAAAGTATTATGGCAAAAGCACGGAGTAGAAGAGGCTACATGGGAGCCTGAGGAAACTATGAGAAATCAGTACCCACACCTGTTTACCGGTAAGATTTTTGGGGACGAAAATCCTTAAAGGGTGAGAGTTGTGATATCTCGAATTAGGACCTAAACGGAATAGTGGTTTCAAAACCACAATTCTGAAGTAGAAAAATTTATTCTGATTAATTTTTATAATTTATTAAGTGATTAAATGCATGTGTTAGAATATCGATAGAAAATTTCATGAATTGCATGTCTAATTTCCCTATTAGGACTTAATTTCAAAAGTTGATAAATATGAGTTTTAGATGTTAAAGGATTTAATTGAAGAGCATAATTGAAGTAGAGGTCCTTAAATGGTAATTATATCATTAGGTTTTCATGGACAAAAGTGGACATATATAGGCAAAAATAACCAAAGTTTTTAATGAAGGGTATTTTAGTCATTTGGTAAGTAAAAGATTAAAAAAAGGAAAAAGATGGCAAAATATGTCCATCTTCTTCATTAGGACGAAATTTCAAGGGTTCTCCATAGCTAGGGTTTGTTTCAAGCTTCCAAGCTCCATAGTAAGTGATTCCAAGCCCCGTTTTGTTTATATTTGGAAAAATACCCATAGGTGAAATGTGTTTATTTTCATGTTTTATGGTATAATATGAAGTTTGAAATTGTGTTAAACAACTTTTGCTAAACGATTTTACGTAAAAACGAGTAAAATGACATAATCGGTAAAAATACCTAATGTTTATAACTACAAATTAGAGTGAGAATTTGATGTTGCCATAGAAGGGAAAAATGATTAGCATGTCATAAAACATAATAATTTTGGGAAAAAATTTTAATTTTTGAGCTTTGGGGAAAACGTGTAAATATGCAAAAGTTTAGGGGGGAAATCGTAATTTTTCCAAAGTTAGAGTTAAGGACTATTTTGATAAATGTGAGTATTAAATCAGCTAAATGTGTTGTTTTAGACCAAGAAAGATGTGGAATCGACCTTGATCGGGGAAAGGAAAATATTGTGGACTAAATTGCAAAATTTCTTTATTTTGCACCGAGGTAAGTTCAGGTGTAAATGTAGTAACATAATTCTCATTTTAAGTAATTTAATGTTATTTATATGATATGATGATTAATATCATGAAATATTATGCTTTGTGGTTATTATTGAGTAATATGCAAATTATGTGTGCTACTTGTTAAATATGAATTGCTACCGAGTATTGGTTTCGATATTCCGTGGAAGACGGCAAAGATGTGTGATCGAGGAAAAAGCTCGTTTGAACCTTGGGAATAGATTAGAATACAAGTGACATGTCACTAGGATATTTGAGTTCCGAACTCGTTGAGTTGAGTTTGAGTTCGTGAGATGTAACTAGGCATCCGAGCTCGTTGAGTTGAGTCCGAGTTCACTTATGGGCGGGTTACATGGTAGCTTGGCTACATAATTTCCGCAGGCTATTGAGTTTGTCTAACTGCGAGTATGGCACTTATGTGCATGAAATCCGTGTATTCGAATCATATTCCAATGTGTTCAACGGGTAAATCTTAAGTGGATAAGGTGAGTACCTAAAACGAAGGTGACATGTTGGTAAGTGTGGTGAATGAGAAAATTTCTACAGTTATGTACTTAACCCTCAGGTTGAGACTTCAATATAACAATAATATGGTAGGATCATGAATGAGAAATATGATATGAATGCTTTGGTGATATTATGCAAATGTGGATTTTGTATTATTGCATTGTTATGTTACTTGCTATTTACATGTGAACTTACTAAGCAATTATGCTTACTCTCTCCTCTCTATTCTTTGTAGTTTTGTCAAGCCGGCTAGGAGATCGGGAACGGTCGGAGGCGCACTTACACTATCAACAAACTATTTCGGTATAATGACTTGTATATTTTGGGAATATGGCATGTATAGCATTATAATCATTTTGTGTATATAATCTTATGATATGGCTCATGAATGGCATGGAAATGTTTGAGAATGATTAGCTATTAGAGTGGCTAATCAAGATTACATTTGATAACACGTATGCTTTATGTGCTAACTAATCTATGGAAATCAATAAAATGGTGAAATTGGCTATAAAACAGAATCACACAGCAGCAGTGATGTGAGTTTGAAAAATCACTAAAAATAGTAGAGATAGAATTAGATGATGAATAAAATATGTAATTTAATTTTAATGAATCTATTTTCATGTGGAAGAAACCAAATAAGTAAAAGAGTTGTATTTTATGAGATATTTATATTTTGGTGAAACAGGGTCAGAGCGATTTCTGGATCCCCTGTTCTGACTTTAGAAATTCACCATAAATTTTTTAAAAATAATTAGGACTTAAACTTTATATGTATGGATTCCTTATTGAGTCTTGTTTTAAGATAAACAAACGACATGGTCATTGGATCTCTGTACAGGAGGAAATTTGATTCGTAGTGGACAGGGGTCAGAGTAGCCGAACTCTGAAACAGGGGAGACTTTAACTAATAAACTGTACTAATTGGCCTTACCAAAAATTCTAGAAAAAATTTGTAAGTATATATATGAGTTTAGTTTCAAGGAAAATTTACGGAATTTGATTTTGAGTTTCATAACTCGAGATATGATTTTTTAGCTACTGTGACGCAGATGGACAGTTTACTACGAGAATTGTTTGAACTTGTTTAAATGCTAAAATAAGTTTAGTAATGTCTCGGGTAAGGGACGTTACATTTTCTCATCATCGAAACTTCATTGAATATTTCCATAGAAACAATCATACAATTTATGCAATATTAAGCATTAAATACATAATATAACATTGCATTATTTACACACAAACTTACCTCGATACAAAATAGTAGGAAATGGACCTAATCATCAATAACCTTGTTCTTCCCCCAATCAAGGTCCGAACTTCGTTTTTCTTGATCTATAATAGCAAATTTAACTTATTTAATTTTCACATTACTTGATGCTGTCCCAAAAATCACATTATGGCAAAATTATAGTTTTACCCTTAACTTTTCACTTTTTTTACAAATTAGTCCTTAGGCTCGTAAAATGAAATGTATCCATTTTATGTTACCCAAGCCTAGCTGAACTTAAATCATGCTCATAACAGCTCACATTTTTCATCAAATCACATTTCTACTACCTATTTTACAACTTTTACAAATAAGTCCTTTTTATGCATTTTCACTAAAAAAATCACTTAGTAAAAGTTGTTTATCACACCTTAAACATACAATATCTTCCATCAAACATCAAAATACATGCATATCACACATGGGTAAATTTTTAGACATGAACCCTACTTCAAAATAATGGTAGAAATAGATAGATCGATGATAACGACTTCAAAAATGTAAAGAGCATTAAAAATGGCGCTAGGGTACACTTACAATCAAGCTTGAAAGTTAAAGAAACCCTAGCTATGGTCTCTTTAGGGAATTTCGGCTATGGTGAAGAAGATGGACACCAATTTTGACTTAATTTTCCCTTTTTATTCTTTTATTTTCCAAATGACCAAAATGCCCTTAATGCATAACTTTGAAATTTTACCTATTCATATCCATTTTTGTCCACTAACTTATCTAATGGTCTAATTACCAACTAAGGACCTCTAATTTAAAATCTCATAGCAATTGGACACCTTTAACAAGTAGAACTCAACCTTTGCACTTTTTACGATTTAGTCATTTTAACTAAATTTTCGAACAAGATTTTCACAGAATAGTTCCATAAAATTTTAGACCATAAAAATATAACAAAATGGATTTTTCTACGTCAGATTCGTGGTCCCAAAACCACTATTCCGACTAGCCCTAAAATCGGGCTGTTACAACTCTCCCCCTTTAGGGATTTTTGTCCCAAAAATTCTTACTAGAAAATAGGTTTGGGTACTATTTTCTCATTGCCTCCTCGAGCTCCCAAGTAGCCTCTTCAACCCCATGTCTTTGCCACAAAACTTTCACAAGAGCTATACTTTTATTCCTCAACTGTTTTACTTCTCGGGCTAATATCTTGATCGGTTCCTCCTTATCAGTCATATCTGGATGAATCTCAACTTCTGTCGGTGAAATCACATGCGAAGGGTCTGATCTATAACGGCACAAAAAAGGCACACGAAACACGTTGTGGATCCTTTCCAATTCATATGGCAAAGCTAATCGATATGCTACCAGTCCTATTCTCTCTGTAATTTCATACGGCCCAATAAATCGCAAACTTAGTTTGCCTTTTCGGCCAAATTTTAGAATTTTCTTCCATGGATATACTTTCAAAAGTACCTTATCACCGATCTAAAATTTAATCTCTTTTCTTTTCAAATCCGCGTATGAATTTTGTATATTTGAAGCAGTTTTCAAACAATCACGAATCACCCTTACTTTTTCTTCGATTTCTATAACAAGTCAACCCCGTGAATCTAATTCTCTCTGAGCTCTATCAAGTACATAGAGTTCTGCATTTTCGGCCATACAGTGCCTCATACGGCACCATCTTTATACTTGACTAAAAACTATTATTGTAGGCAAATTCAACCAACGAAAAATATTTTTCCCAACTACCTTGGAATTCTAAAACACAACATCGAAGCATATCTTCTAAAATCTGAATTACTCTCTTGAATTGACCATCGATTTGTGGCTGGAAAGTTGTACTAAAATTCAATTTCGTACCAAAGCTTCTTGCAACTTTTTCCAAAATCGCGAAGTAAACCTCGGATCTCAATCCTGAATAATAGAAATAGGCACTCCGTGCAATCTCACAATCTTAGCAATGTATAGTTGAGCTAGCTTATCTAGTGAGTAATAAGTATGTGCCGGCATAAAATGAGTCAATTTCGTCAGTCTATCAACAATAACCCAGACAGCATTTTTTTTAGAGTCACAAGCAAACCCGTCACGAAATTCATGGTAATTCTGTCTCATTTCCACTCGGGCACCATTACTGGCTAAAGTAAACCCGAAGGTACTTGGTGCTCAGCCTTTACTTGTAGACAAATCAAGCATTTCGAAATAAACTCTGAGATATCTTATTTCATGCCTGACCACCAATACATTTTCTTCAAATCACAATACATTTTTGTACTGCCTGGATGAATCGACAAGCAACCATTATGTGCCTCATTAAGAATCTTTTGAATCAGCTCTGTATCTTTAGGAACACATATCCTACCTCAGAATCTCAAACAATCATTAGAGTCAATCTAAAATTCTGAGTCATCGCCCGATTCACACTGAATTCTCCTGGCTTGCAAATCACTGCCACACTTTTGAGCT
This sequence comes from Gossypium hirsutum, assembly GCF_007990345.1. NCBI lineage: Eukaryota > Viridiplantae > Streptophyta > Magnoliopsida > Malvales > Malvaceae > Gossypium > Gossypium hirsutum. The sequence goes on from NC_053429.1 coordinate 44,784,439, forward strand.
TCACAAATCCACTGAAGAAGCATTAGTCTAGCTCTCAACTCAGCTAGAATCAAACCATTATCGGATAAAATCAACTATGTATTCATGACCCTCAAAGAAAATAAAGATTTCCTACTCAAAGCATTAGCTACTACATTCGCCTTTCCCGGATGGTAATCGATCACAAGCTCATAGTCTTTTAATAATTCAAGTCATCTCCGTTGTCGCAAGTTCAAATCTTTTTGAGTCATCAGATACTTTAAACTTTTATGATCGGTAAAGACATGACATTTCTCACTGTACAAATCATGTCTCCAAATCTTTAAAGCAAACACAATGTCAGCCAACTCTAAATCATGAGTTGGGTAGTTCTTCTCATGCGATTTTAACTGTCTCGAGACATAAGCTATCACATTTCCCTCTTGCATCAGCGCACATCCTCAACCACTCAATGATGCATCACTATAAATTACAAACTCCTTCCCCGATTCAGGTTGTACTAAAACTGGTGCCTCAGTCAATAATGCCTTCAAATTCTCAAAACTTTGCTAACACTTATTGGACCACTCGAACTTAACATCCCTTTGTAACAACCTCCTCATAGGTGTAGCTATCATAGAAAATCCTTTAACAAACCGTCTATAATAACCAGCTAATCCCAAAAAGCTTCTAACCTCAGATACATTCTTTGGTGGTTTTCATTTAACAATAGTAGAAATCTTGCTCAGATCAACTCGAATACCATCACCTGAAACAATGTGTCCCAAAAATCCGACTTCCCAAAGCCAAAACTCACTTTTACTAAACTTAGCATATAACTATTTTCTCCCTCAAAGTCTAAAAAATAGTTCTCAAGTGCTCAGCATGCTCTGTCTCATCTCGAGAATAAATTAGTATGTCATCAATAAAAACAACCACAAACTTATCTAAATATGGTCGAAAAATTAGGTTCATTAAGTCCATAAAAACTGCAGGAGCATTTCTTAGTCCGAAAGGCATAACAAGAAATTCATAGTGCCCATACCTTATTCTAAAAGCAGTCTTTGGCACATCCAGCTCTTTAACTCGCAACTGGTAGTATCTGTATCTTAAATCTATCTTTGAAAATACTGTTTCCCCTTTCAATTGATCGAACAAGTCATCAATTCTCGGTAAGTGATACTTATTCTTTATAGTCACTTTATTAAGCTATCGATAATCGATGCAAAGTCTCATAGATCTGTCTTTCTTCTTTACAAACATTATCGGTGCACCCCAAGGTAAAAAACCACGTCTCGCAAAACCTTTATCTGTCATTTCTTGCAAATGAGTTTTCAATTCCTTCACTTCGGTCGGGGCCATCCTATACGGAGTTATCGCTATCGGTGTAGTCCTAAGGAACAAATCAATACTAAACTCAACTTTTCTAATTGAGGCAAACCTGCCAATTCTTTCGAAAACACATCCTAATATTCACACACTATTGGCACTGATTCAATTTTCAATTTAGATTCCTTTGTATTCAACTCATAGGCAAGATAGGCTTCACAACCTTTTCTTATACATTTCTGAGTAGACATCAAAGAAATCACAATTGGCAATCTATCTAACTTATCTAATTCAACTCGAAAAATTTCACCATTTTCACATTTCAATTCAATGACTTTTTGTCTACAATTTACTACAGCATAATGCATAGTCAACCAATCCATACCCAATATAATATCAAATTCATCAAACGGCAGCAACATCAAGTTAGTCGAAAAACAGTGACCTCTAATCATCAAAGGACATTTCTTGCATACTTTATCAACTAATACATGATTGCCTAAAGGGTTTGACACCTTAATCATAAATTCCATAGACTCAACAGGCGTATTCTTACTAATTACCAAATTCATGCATACATATGAATAGGTAGATCCTGGGTCAATCAAAGCAATAACAATAGTATCATAAAGAGAAAAAGTATCAGTGATAACATCAGGAGATGTCTCTTCTTCACAAGCACAGATGAAATAGGCCCTAGCAGGTGCTTGAGCTTCAGATCTTACAAGTGAATCCTTCGTCACATTTTTGTTGCTAACTCCATTTATGGTATTTCTCAGGGGTTTCCCTCTAGAAGCAGTATTAATCGGCCTAGTACTTTGAAACTTTTCTTTTTCAATCAACTCAGGGCAATCTTTAAAGAAGTGATCTTGAAATCACACTTGAAACAAGCTCGGTCATTCGTTCGGCACTTGACGAGGTGACTCTCCCATAATGTGGACATTCAGGCCTATTGGGTCGATTACCAACGCTCGTAATAGTAGTCTGAGCTTTATAACCCGAATAATGATTCCCACGGTTTCTATTTGAAAACCCAACTGAAGCATGAGAACGAGAATGCATCTCTCTAGATTTCTTAGACTGAGATTGGAATGACTTACTCATCGGCCTCTTTCTTACATCTCTAGCCTCAAACTCAGCTTTTCTCTTCTCTTTGGTTAGTTCATCTGTTTTACAAGCCTGATCTACGAGCACAACAAATTCTTTTAGCTCAAGAATACCCACTAACAGTCTAATGTCTTCATTAAGCCCAACTTCAAACCTTTTACACCTAATAGCTTCAAAGGAAACACACTCTCGAGCATACTTGCTGAGCCGAACAAACTCTCTTTCATACTCAGTAATTGACAAGCAGCCATGTTCCAGCTCAAGAAATTCTTTACACTTTTGATCGATGAATCGTTCACTGATATACTTCTTTTGGAACTCCTCTTGAAAGAATTTCCATGTAACCCTCTCTTTTGTAACCACAGATACTAGTTCCACCAGTGATATGCTATGTCCTTCAGTAAAGATATAGCACATTTCAAGCATTCATTAGGGGTACAAGATAATTCATCGAATACTCTAATAGAATTCTCGAGCCAAAATTCTACATTTTCGGGATCATCATTGGCATTTGCTCCAAATTCTTCAGCCACTTGCTTTCTAATCTTATCAACTGGGGTTCTATTCAATCTCATAAAATCCATACCTTAAGGCACTATGGGAACAGGTTGAGGATTAGGAGGGGGTGGAGGAAGTTGGGCATTCGGATTTGTTCGAAAAAATTATGTATACCACTCATTCATTATGCGAAGGAAGGCTTCCTTACCCTTTTCTCCCTAACTAACCGTAGGAGGTCTACTATCAGACTGTGGTGCCCCTTAAGCGAGAGCCGGCGCATTACTTTCTACATCATCTAACACAGCTCGTTTGGGATCCATTACTATATGAAAACATAGTTTAAAATTGTCAGGAGTCAGCACACTATCACAATTTAAATATGGCATGTATAGCTAGACTCGTACACATGTTACGTTAGTCCGAGAATCGACTAAACCATAGCTCTAATACTACTAAATGTAACACCCCTTACCTATATTCAACATCGGAACAGGGTTCGAGGTATTACTAAACTTAAACACAAACTAACATACAAAACCGAGACAAAAATTTCCATCCAAATTTAAAACTTTTCATTTACAAACATATCTTCTCTAAAACAAACTACAAGGCCCAAAACATGCATTAAAAGTGGTTCAAGACTAAACCGAGAACTTTAGAAATTTTTAAAACACTTAGAAAAGAATTTGCATCAAAACAGGGTCACACGTCAATATGACTTAGGACATGCCCATGTGGCTTGGCCATGTGGTCACACATCCTCATGCCCCTAACTCATGTAACTCTTTGTTTATGACATCATACACCAAAAGGAGTCACACAACCAAGTAACATGCCTGTGTGCTAGGCTGTGTGGCGAATTTAATTTTGAAAATTTTTTATAAAATAGGTGCAGACTTCACATGCACTGGACACGCCCATGCCCCTAGGCCGTGTCTTTCACACTGTTGAGACACACGGCCGTGTCTCTGCTCGTCCCTTATACGAGCCTTTGAAGCCTAAAACATATATCAGGGTGGTTCGGGACTAAATCAAGAACATTCGATAAAATTTGGACAACTTATCAAATTTCTTGCTTTGGAGAGTCACACGTCCGTGTGTGTTGAACTTGTGGTCACACACACCCGTATGGCTTGGGACACACCCATGTGGCTTAGGACATGCCCGTGTCCTCAGCCCATGTAACTCTCTGTTTGTGACATCAGCAAAACAATTTGAACCACACGGCCAGGCCACATGCCCGTGTGCTAGGCCGTGCCCTCCACACGACTGAGACACATGACCGTGTCTCTACTCGTATGGTTAACACTTAAGGCTATTTTCCAAGCCTTTATGTTTCCCATAAACCCTTACAACCTTATACACATCAAACTCACAACTCATGGCATCATTTTAGTGATTAAACACCCTTTATAAGACACATTCAACATTAGCTCATCATTATACATCTGTTCCACCTACTCATGATAAACTAGTCTAGCCACATTATTACACATTCATTTGACCTTGTCATCTCATTAATCACTTATACCATTAAACTATGGTTACTAACTTATACATCAAACATCCATGTTCAAGGCACTATCATCTTATTACCATATTACACATATAATTCATGGTCATGACCACCTCGATTGGTCATAAAACATGCATTCAACACACATGACATATTACCAACGATGCATGGCAAACAAACATATTCATATCATCACATCATATGCATTAAAACATAACATGATTAGCTAGACTTACAAACCATAATCAATATGAGCAACCTCTCATGGCCATATACAATAGCTCGATATAAGCCAATACATTTAGCCAAATCATAATAACACATGTCATAGAACTAGGTCCCTATACATGCCACTCACTTGATATTTCTAACACATGTATCAATACTCCGAAGGTATTGGCTTGATAGTGTGATGCTGCCTCCGACGATCTCCAACACCGAGCCGACCTGACAACACTAAAAGAAATGAAAATGAAGGAGTAAGCTTTACGCTTAGTAAGCTCGCATGAACAATAATAAGCAATGTATTAACATGCTATTTTTCAATTCCTCTCAATTTATTCAAAGTCTAGTTAAGTTATTTTCTCAAGTCAAGGTCAGAAAATTATTTATATCTGGAGCTACGGGACACTAAATTGAGAACCACTAATTTTCCTAGAAACTAGATTCACATATCTTCTTACCAAAAAATTTTCAGAATTTTTTGTCTAGCCAATAAATAGAGTTTATTCTTTAAAGTTACCCCTGTTTCGCTGTCTGACAGTTCTAACCTCTCTTCACTACGAATTAATTATGTCATAGTACGGGACTCGGATGATTCTCCCGTTTATTTCTTTTGAAACTATACTCATTAAGGATTTTAAGCATATAATTTATAACCCATGATTATTTTTGTAAAATTTCTAGTGATTTTCCCAATTCAGAATAGGGGATTCTAAACTCATTCTGACTTTGTCTCATAAGAATTCAAATATCTCATAATATGAAATTTTTTTCCTACACCGTTTCTTTTATATGAAAATAGACTCAATAATATTTTATTTCATATCTTATTCAACTTCTAATTCGATTTCCACCATTTTTTGTGATTTTTCAAAGTCACACAATTGCTGCTGTCCAAAACTATTTTTATACTAAATTTCACTCTTTCATGTTTTCTTTGTAGTAACTTTCATTGTAACACTTACTCCATATCAATCTTACCAAAGTTCGATCACATATCAAGCACTTTTCTCATAAGTTTACACACACGAACCTTCACTTATTCATCACATAGTTATGTTCATATGTATTTTCACTTAGTAATTTCCCGTTGAACTTATCAGAATAATAACAGATACCCGATAGCCTGTTCATATTACCACTCTTGTAACCGAAGCTCTCTGGTACGGATAGTAGCCTGCACTTAGTACTACACATGCGACCTAACAATTTGGTACACGTAGTAGCCTGCACTTAGTACTACACACGTGATTGAAGCTATCGGGTACGCATAGTAGCCTGCACTTAGTACTACACATGCGACCTAACAATCTGATACACGTACTAGCCTACAATTAGTACTACACACGTGACCTAAAACTGTCTTAAACACATAGTACTACACATGCATTCTCACAATGGATCATTCATATCTTTTCTATTCCGAAGGTCCAATCGGGAAACTCCTCACTTTTCAACATTTTACCAATTCATCCATAATCAATTTCAATTCATAATTTACATCAAGTGATCATTCAATATACAACCACATCTCATATAATAACAAAATATTATAACATAAGTAGAAACGATATATTATTTACATACAAACTTACTCATTTCATTTAAAATGTCATTTTCCATCAAATTTCCATTAACATCAAATCAATACAATCATAACAAGATATATTTCATGTATAACAATAATAACATGAATAACTTGCTTATTAAATCACACGAACTTACCTCGAATGTAAGCACGGCTATATATTCCGGTTTAGTTTATAATCTCATTCATTTCCAATCTATGTCTACTATTGGAATCGCTAGTAATGGTTTGTTTGGTATAATATTAAGGTTATATTAAGACAAATGATTATGTGTTAAGTTTATTAAATATGGTTGATCAAGTTATGCTTAACATATAAGTTAAACAAAGGTAAATTATAATCATGATCGCATATGATAAAATATCATATTAGATGTTAGAATTGGCTTGGATTTAATACTTGAATTGGCTAATATATACTTGTAAGTTTTGGTGTAGGTTATTGGCTTTATTTTGTCCATACAAGTAGACACACGAGTGTGTTTCATTATCGTGTGTGACACACGGCCTAGTACATGAGCATGTGGTTAGGTCGTGTGTCCCCTGTATCTTAAAATTAAGAAACAGAATGCTCAGAATTGAGCACACGGTAGAGACACGGGCGTGTGTCTCAGCCGTGTATGCTACATGAGCGTGTGTCTTGGCCGTGTGAAACCTACACTTATTTTTAAAAAATTTAATTAACCACACGGCCTAGCACACGAGCGTGTGGCTGGTCGTGTGGTACAAGTCAGAGAGTTACACGGGGTCAAACACGGCCTGTAACATGGGCATGTCTTAGGGTTACACGGCTGTGTGTGCCCAGCATCTAGGAAAAAATTTGAAATTTCACGAAAAATTCTCTGAGTTCCCGATTTAGTCCCAACTCGATTCTAATACTCATATTGGGCCTTGAAAGCCCATTTAAGGGACATTATGAATAATCTCGGAAAATGAATAGTAGTTGACATGAATTATTTGTAAATGTTTTGAAAACTCTAATAATGCTCCGTCCCTATACCGGTGACGGACACGAGTTAGGGGTGTTACATTTATTGGTATCAGAGTTATGATTTAGTCGATTCTTGGATTGAGCGTAGCAAGTATAAGTTTAGCTATATATGCTATTATAGAAATTTGTGATAGTGTGATATCTCCTAACCATTTTAAATGTGTTTTTTATATAGTAATGTCATCCAACCAAGCTAGAGCTGAATTCAAGGAAGCTGAAAGCAATGCTTCAGCTTCAGTTCAAAGAGCTACATCTAGTAGTGGAAGGCCCGTATCTGAAAGCAAAAGTGAGGAGGCAAAAAAAGTCTTCTTTCAAATAATGAATGAATGGTTCACTCAATATATAAGAACAAATCCCGCTGTACAACAACCTCCCCCACATGCTCCTCAACCAGTTCTTGAGATGCCACAAGGTGCTGAACCTATTAAAACTGGTAAGCCTCCAGTAGATAACATTCGTAAGTATGGGGTAGAGGATTTCAGAGCTACTACAGATGATGATCCAGAAAAGGTTGAATTTTGGTTGGAAAATACCATCCGAGTTTTAGATGAATTATCTTGCACACCAGCTGAATGTTTGAAATGTGCAGTATCTTTACTGAAAGACGCAGCTTATCATTGGTGGAATACTAAAAATTCTATGGTACGGAGAGAAAAAATTATGTGGGAATTTTTCCAGACTGAATTCAGAAAGAAATATGTTAGTAAGAGATTTCTGAATAAAAAAAGAAAGAATTTTTAGAGCTCAAATAGGGAAACATGACTTTATCTGAGTATGAGCGAGAATTTTTTTCGATTGAGCAAGTATGCTAGAGAGTGGGTTTTGGAACGGTGGAAATGTGCAAGTGTACACAATCGTAACAAGTAATAAAGTGACAAGTAAATGTCGAGTTATCGTACCCACATGGACTGTAAAAAGCAATATTTATGAAATTAATTAAAACAATTTGGTGAGGTAAAAATAATTTTGATTTGAAAAGAGTGATTTATAAACTAAGATTTTAAAACTAAGCAAACAATTTAAATAAAATAAAAGAGTTCTAGTGCACGATTTCAATTAAGATTTAATCAAGATGATATAATTGTATTGGATTAATTATACCTGTTTAACTTAGAAATATTAAATTCGTGCTTATGCTGTTATGAATAAATTCACGACAACCCAGTAATTTGCTAACTTATGAACATATTTACTAATTAAAAGAATTCCATTTATCTCTTGAACATATCCCTATGCCAATTCAACCGACTAAACAGATTTAATAAAGTAAACATGCTATCGCACATACATACTTATTGAATTAAATTATCTCTCGAATATTCCTATGTCGATTCAACCGATTAATTCAACTTAATAAACATGTAAAAGATCATGTGAAGTAACAAAGTAGCCATACCTTGAAACAATTTAATCACAACAATCTTGCAAGTTATGCAAGGCATATGTATCGCTAAATACAATGCTGATTTAGTTTTCAGTTACCTTAGAAGAATTAAACATGCACTGATTAAGTACTGAGTCCATTAATTGCAATTTCAATCCGTTTAAACAATTAATTCTTTAGTTATCTAAACAATTATAATGCCAGATAACCTAAGCATGATTTTACTTAATCAAGCATTTCACTGAGGCCTATAACAACATAAACACTAATTTAATAATTCAAGTAGGCAAAATATAATCAACCCAACATGAATTAAATTCAAGCTAAATTGATTAAAATAACCATTTCAACAACAATATTTTTCATAGATATGTTCATCATAAAAGCAACAGAAATTAAAAAGAAAGGGAATAGAAAGCAAATCCAATGTTTCTCTGCAGCTTGACTGTTGCTCTGTTCTTAGTCTCGGTTGGCTTCACCGAGCAAGGCTTCTATGAATCCTTGATTGCTGCCCAAGGTGGCTGAAGAACACCTCTTTCTCAAGAGAGGAAATCGGCACAAGAGGAAGGGAAAATGGGATGGAAAAATGGAGAGGAAACTTTGAGAGAAGTGAAGAAAGGATGAGAGAATGTTGTGGAATGAGGGATGTTGAGGGATGCCTTGAAATAAGCAGCATAGGGTGGCTTTTATAGCTGAAGAGGGCTGCTAAAAATAGCAAATTCAGCAACCAAGAGAGGCCTCCCATGGCCGGCCGCACACATGGCAAGGTTGAAGTTTTCAACCTTGCTAAAAATAGGCTGGGGCAAATCTACAAAGCCTAAAATAAATGTGGGGTTTGAACGTAGTTTGGAGGTTTTTCAAGGGCCTTTTTGCAAGAATATTTTATCAGTTAATTTTCTATTTTGGGTCAGCCAATGGACGGTTCTGGTCAGCCCAATTAGTGGCTGGTTCGGCTCACTCCATTCAGTTCAACCAGTGCGGTTCACTAGGCCCTTTCTTCATAATTAATTAAAATTAATTCATTTAACCTAAATTGAATAGGAAATAAATTAAAATTAATTTAATTATGAATTAATACACATTTCTAGACCGCCTTGTGCTGGAAATTAATTGGCCTCGATACTTCAAATTACTCTTGGTTTTGTTCTTCTCGCAGTGTTCATCGAGCCCTTTTCTCCAATTGTGTAATTCTATCAAAAATAACCAAATTTAATCAAAATTAACTATAAAATTAATTAAAATTCATAATTTTCATATTTTTAACATAATTTAATTATTTTATAATATTTAATTATTTTTTGACAAGAATTTAACCGGAATAGCCTGGTTTTAAGTTAAAAAGGGTATGAAAAAGTATATAAATTTTTGTGTTTCTAGGTTCCAACCGAGGCTGGTATGTGCAAATGTTTTGAAGAGGGCTTAATTGAAGACATTAAGTTATTGATTGATATTCTTGAATTGAAGGAATTTGTAGTATTGGCTGATCGAGCATACAAAGCTGAAGAATTGAGTAAAAAAAAGAAATAAGCTGAAAGAGAAGCTCGAGTTTCTAGTAAAAGAATTATGAGCAAGTCGCAATCATCTGCTTCTAAGAAATCAAAGAAGTATTATGATCGTTTTACAACATCAGCAGATATTCTGGAAAAGAGCGAGGCTCTCAACGCTCTAACCCGAGATCCTCGTTTCCAGTTGTAACCAGTGTTGGTAGTGCTGCTAATCCTAAACCGAAATGTAAATTTTGTAACAAATTTCATTTTGGAGAATGCCAATTAAGAAGTGGGGCATGTTATAAATGTGGTTATCTTGATCATTTCCTTAAAGATTGCCTGGAAAGGGTTGAAAGAGATATTGAACAGACTTCAAAGTTGAGTAATCTTGCTCCAAGAGGTAGACCACCCTGTTATCCCGACAATTTCAATGGTAGCCAAGGTACTACAAGGGATATAACAATTAAATCTGAGGCACGAGTACCGGCAAGGACATATGCTATTCGTGCTAGAGAAGATGCCTCTGCACCAGACGTCATTACTGGTACATTTTCTCTACTTGATACTGATATTACTACTTTGATGGATCCTGGTTCCACACATTCATACATATGCACAAATTTAGTGTCTGTTAAAAATTTACCTGTTAAATTCACTGAATTTATGGTTAAAGTTTCAAACCCCCTGGGTTAGTATGTTATGGTGGATAAAGTCTATAAAAACTGTCCATTGACGGTAAAGAGTTATTGTTTTTCGGCTGATTTGATGTTATTGTCATTTGATGAATTTGATGTGATTTTGGGAATGGACTAGCTAACCTAACATGATGCAGTGGTGAATTGTAAACAGAAATAAATTATATTGAAATGTTAGAGTGGTGAGTTACTCTATGTTGGATATGATAAATTAGATGGATTACCTAATGTGATTTCAGCAATATCAGCACAGAACTATATTAGAAAAGGTTATGAAGCTTATCTTACATATGTGTTGGAAACTAAAGTATCTGAGTCGAAAGTTTTAAAATAGTTGACATGAATTATTTGTAAATATTCTGAAAACTCCAATAATGCTCCGTAACCCTGTTCTGGCAATAGACACGGGTTTGGCATGTTACATTGGGAATCTTCAATCTTCACAAAAATATGTTTCAAAGTTGTCTTAAATGATGTTTTTCGAGTTATTTTCTTGAGTATTCTCTAGCACCTCCCTCCCATCTTCTTATTTTTGACATATATATGTCTTAGAATGCTCGAAAAACCTAAAAAAACACAACTTTCTACTATTTACTACACAATCTCGTTTAATTGACACGGCCGTGTGGTTTGGCCATGTGAAAAGGTGTAGCCCATGCAACTCCTTTAGCTTGTTCTAACGTTTTGATTTTCACTCCTTTTGCTCCCAATTGCTCTATTAAGCATTAAAACATGAATTTAAAGGATTAGGAGTATAAAATTCACAATTAACATCGGATAATCACCAAAAAAAGCGTTAAGAATGGGGTTAAAACATGTTACTTTTAGCATTTATCACCTCTTTCCTAGTAGAACTAGGAGACTAGTTTTTCTATCAGATAAGTATTATATGTATTTTACTAATTCAACTAGGATTCTTTTATTTCTCCCTATAAATAGACAACACTGGTAAGGCTATATACACAAGTCATATACAACTTTGAGATATTGTTATCTTGCTTGAAAATGGTGAGAAATTATTTTTAAGTATAAATTTTATTTTTCGGGAATAACAATTCTATTGATTTTTATAGATAAAGAGATTTACTTTCTTACTGAAAGTAAGAAAATTATTTGTGATTCTATGTTTGATTTGTGATTGTTTGAGCCTACACTTGAAGCGATTCATGGTAGAAGAATAGCGGATAAGACCATTCGATTGGAAGCCGAAAACGTAAAGGATCTGTCTTGCACAAAGCACATGTACTTTTCACGAAAAGTTTATTGTTATAAATACCACAAACCAGCTTGATTTTTAAAATTTTAGTTTTTCGCTGTGACACAAAACCATTTATTAAACCAGATTTTTCCAACAATCGGTATAAAAGCAAGTTGTGCTATGTTTATAGTATAAACTGATACCAAAATTTTCTCTCTTCTTCATGTTTGGTTAATTTTTTATAAGATGTGACATTTTTATAATTATTAGCATGTTTTGCATTATATTTATGAATGAATTTTTTATATTATTTTATTATTTATATGATAAAATAATTTTGTCCAAATTGTGATTCCTATAAATTAAAGTGGTTGTAATTATTATTTTAATAATTTTTGGGATATGTAATTAGATCGTGGACTATCATCTCCATGTAGGTTTTATTTAATTTTTAGAATAATTCATGTGAGTCTGAGATGAACATAAGTCTTCTGTAACCAATTTTTTAGGCGAAACTCGGAGAACCAGGATGCATCCAGTACTAATTGAGACGACACAAACTTGACCCAACGAACTGGCAAAAGACCAACGGTGGTTGTTGACAGCGGTGGCCTAACAGTGGTTGGTGATGGTTGAAGATGGTTGGTGGCGACCCGACGACAGTCCGATGGTGCCCGACAGTGACCAGAGGCAACTCAATGATGGTCCATGGTGCTCAGTGGCAGTCTAAAGATGACAACAACGTCAACCGTGGCGGTAACGAAAGTTCGTGATGGTGATAGTAGATCCCTTCGGTGGTTTATGTTTGTAATATGTTATGTAATTTAGAACACATAAAAAATTAAATCTATAAATAGAAAAAGATTAGTTGACTAGGTATAGAATTTTAATAAATGAGAAAATATATAAAATTATTAAATTTGAATTATAAGTAATATAAATATTTGTCAAAAATTTAATATGATATGAGCGGCCTAAAATCGGCTTAGATTAACCATTTACAAGTATGAACAAGTTTAGGTAAAATTCTAAGCTCATATTTCAGGTTGAACTAGACTTAAATTAGTATAAAGTGTGTTAATATTATACTTAAACTCGATCTGAAACTAATCTAGCTTTGCTCATGAATACCTCTAAGAGGGATTCTTTTCCAAAATTACAGTTGATTTGAGTTTAAATTCATGCTAAGGTCATTGCATATCAAATTACTTTGTGTTAGACTCTTTTTGAATTCGAGTCATTACAAATTATGTGAGCTCATTCAGATTGTTGATTCTTTTTATGGTTAAATTAGATTTGATTTAACTGAAGTTCAATTGGATGGGATTGAAATTTGAAGTTGAAGGCTAGAGTAGAAGTGTCTAATATCTATCAATTATATAAAAGGAAGGTCCAAAGATGACATGTCGGATGCTTTTCTTTTCCCTTCTTTTCTCTTTTACATTTTAGAAACATTGTTAAATTTTAGTCTTAATCCTTCTATTATGTTTAGTTTTGAGATTTAATCTCTATGCTTTAATTTCTAACATAATTGGTTGTTTATATTCTTATAATGTTAGTAATTAGACCAAATAGTTTGCATTGTGAACTCTTCGATTAAAATTTTACATAATTATACACAATTTAAATGCCTTGAGAGCTTTTCGAGATTAACATGTGGCTTTGTGTTTTTTTTAAGTTTGTGCTTCTTTTTTTATTTTATATTATAAGACAAATGGTCAAATTTCAAATTTGGCCTTTAATTTTAACATAATTTAATTAATCTATTTTTATAATATTATTTGTAAATCTAAATAGTTAATATTGTTAATTATTGATATAAAAAAATTATTTTATCATGAATGTGTATTTTTTTAAAACCTTAATCAATATTTTCAACATTAGTTCTATTATTACATAAATACCGAATAAATTATTTTAATTTCAAAAACTTATACCAAAAGATTTAATGAATTTTTTTAATAATGATAATAATTAGACGCAAATTTTTAAATTTGAAAAATAAAAAATTTAACTTTTAAATATAGTAAATATTTAGGTATGTAGAGAGTAGTTTAACATTCAATTTTTTTTCTCCATTTAACAAACAATACGTATGAGGCGGTTGGCGGTTGGTTAATGGTTGCTGTGTCATGTAGACATATAACGTGGCAACATTTCTGCAATCGGAAGAAAAAGAATATAGAAAAAGTTTCGTAGCCCGGTCCCAATCAAAAGCTTCGTTCAAAGACGCATTTTCACAAACAAGTTGTGAGCACGACTGCTTTCGCTTAGGTAGGTGCTCGACTTCTTTCGCTTGCCTTTGTACTGTTCGCTCAATGAGGAATGTCTTCGCTCCTCTCAACCGTCATCGCCTTCTCACATTGCTCTCCACTGGTATCATTCTTCTTTTCTATTAGTCTTTCCTTTTCCGTCCCCGCTTATTATTCTATCAACATTAATATCAATTGTTCTTTGATTTCCTATTGCTGCACTGTGTTTAATTTTCTTCGATGCTAGTATTATCCTGATAATTTAAGTTTTAGGATTGTGAAGCACTTTTATAGCACCGAGTTGGGCATTTCTGGAACTTCCCGGAAGTAATATTTTGTTGGTCATATTTGTTTTACCTTCGGTTGTTCATTTAGTAATGTTCTTACGACCTTGAGTATATGTGGATGTTACTGTTTATATTAGTTGATTACTTATACTGCTTGCAGCTGTAAACCATAATAGACATGTTGGAACAATGCTGCGTTATTCTGTTTCTCCGGAAGTTCAGATGGATACCAGGCATCGATTATACTTGTTGCAGCAACAACTGTAAGTGCATTCATATTTACCACTAAATTTTGCTGCTCGGAATTGGGTTATGTAATAAATTGGTCTGGTGAATGTGGAGTGTCTCTAACATTTGTTTTTTTATCCTTTTTTATGCAGGTTTTCTACAGGTTTTGCCAGTGTCCATGGTGAGAGGCCTTCTGCAGAGTATGCAAAGCTGAGGAAAGAATCATTGGAAAGTGAATTTGGGCATACTGTTGGAACGCACAGCTCAACAAGCGTTTCTGCTGTATACCGATTTGGCCCATTTCTGGCTTTGTATAGAGCAGCAATCATTTCATTTCATGTATTGAAGTTGACCATTTGGCATTTCTTTTTTCGAGACATAAAAGAGCGTGCTGTGAAGGTATTATATGAATTTTATTCTTAAACATGTTCTGTTTAATAACTTGAATTGGTTCTATTATTCTTGCATGCATCTATATTCATCCAATTTGAGAGTAGAGTAAAACATCGAAATCTTAGCATAATCTGGCTGACTTTGTACTAGAAGTTTGCATGCTTTAGTGTTGCAATTTCATGTTATTTGGCCAATGGTTTTGCTGAAACTATCATAAGTTCCTATTTCCTCTTTTATTTTATTTTATTTTATTTTTTTTGTTACTACAAGCTTATTGTATTTTTTACATTCTTTCAGTTTCGTGAGATGTTAATCCGCTTGGGTCCTTTCTATGTTAAGGTAAGTTCCTTTATCTTTGTTTTATCGTACTCTTTATTTATTCCAAACTGTTCCAATAAGTTTCTTGTTGGGCTTCGTTTATTCTAGTTTCCCTTTACCAAAGTTTTACAAAAAGTTAAATTCTACTATTAGGCCCTGTACTTTGTGAAAGTTGAGGATTTAGTCCCTATACTTTAATTTGGTCATTTTCAATCCTTTTCAAATTTTAAAATTTAACTCATCACCAAACGGTAACTGTTAAATTCATTAAGTTCTACTATTTTCAAAATTTGATGCATCAAACATGGTATCATATGTGAATGTCATATCAGCTTGTTATTTCCACATATTACGCATTAAAAATTCAGTTAATGGTTAACGATTGTCATTTGCATCAAGACTAAAATTTCAAAATTCGAAAACTATAGAATTTGATCCAATTGGAGAATATGGACTAAATCTACTATTTATGCATAGTACTAGACTATTAATTAAATTTAACCAAATAGATTTAACTGCTATTGATTGGGTTAGGACTAAATTTTTAAAATTCAAAAAGTACATGGACTAAAATTGACCAATTCGAAAAGTGCAAAGACTATAATTAATCAAATTGAAGTACAGGGACTAAATCCACAACTTTCGCAAAGTACAAGAACTAATAGCAGGCTTTTATTTTCTTCATAAACTCTAAGTTAAGAATTCTATTAGGACTCTTTCATTTGTTATTAACAATCTATAAAAGGGTGTCAATATGAAATAAAGAGTTAAGCAATTATTTTATAAAAAAGAAACATTATTTTGAGAGGGGGTTCAGTCAAAGACGAATCTGCCTTTTGAGTAACCATAGGTCAAAGCAAGAATTTTTTCTCGTTTAGACTTGTGACTAGATCTTACGCCAAGGCACATAACAACTTGGTATCTGAGCCAGCTGTCATGGGTGACGAAAAGACTTTGACAGCCAAGCTAGAGGCTTTCATGGAACAAATGGCTACAAGGCAACAAGCATTAGAGGAGCAGGTGGCGATATTATCTCTTTCAGTCCAAAAGATAACGAAAGGGGATTCAAAGAAAAATAATGAAGAACAGGGCAACAGCGAAGGCACAAAAAGGAACTCAGACTCGCGACACGGTGGGTGCATGGTGCCACGATACTCTAAGATGGAATTTCGCACTTATGATGGTGTTGAAGACCCTTTAGGGTGGCTGAAAAGATGCGAATTTTTTTTTGGCAATCAATGAACTAACAAAGAAGACAAAGTAGGCTTACCTTCATTCCATCCCTTACGAGAGACACAATTGTGGTTTGATCAAATGGAAGAAGAAGAGGCAAATCTTGATTGGAGGCGCTTCAAAGAGTGTTGTCATGTAAGGTTTGGGCCACCTATGAGTAATAACCCCTTGGGAGAACTTGCTAGCTTGAGACAAACTTGGATTGTAGAGGAATATCAATGTCAATTTCAATCGCTATTGGCTAGGACTGCAAATCTTAGACTTCGACAACAAGTAAACCCCTTTACTACCAGGTTGGTAGAGGAACTTAGAATTGATATTGAGATGCAACAACAGGAAAACCTTGGAGTTGCAATGAATATGGCTCGAACATTGGAACGTAAACAAAATGTCTCTTCCAAACTGTCATCTTGAGTCCTCCTGAACTGGCCAACTTCCCAAAACACTGGCAGTAATTCAATTATTCCAACAACTAAGAGCATTGCAAAGGGAGGGGGGACAAACAACAGAACCAATAGGGAACAACGGCAAAATAGGTTCTTCTGCACCATTTATTAAGTGATTGACATAGACAGAAATGGCGAAAAGAAGGGCTAAGGGGTTGTGTTATAATTGTGACGAGTCTTATTCCATGGGACACAAATGTAAAAGGTTTTGGATAGAAGTACAAGATGTTGAAGGCAAGTAAGATGATGATGCGATAGATGATTTTGGATAAGTTTTGAAGTTTATTCTGAATTTGAGTTTGAGGACAAGCTCAACTCCAGAAGGGGAGTAATAATATGGACGCTTTTATTGCAATAGGAGTTTTTAGTTTTATTTATTTCTTATATCAGGTTTTATTAAGAGTTTTAGTTTTACTTATTTTCTCTATTATATTAGGTTTTTATTTCCTTCATAAGCTCGAAGTTAGGAATTCTATTAGGACTCTTTTCTTTGTTATTAACTATCTATAAAAGGGTGACAATATGAAATAAAGAGATAAGCAATTATTCTATAAAAAAGAAACGTTATTTTGAGAGGGGGTTCAGTCAAGGATGAATCTGCCTTTTGAATAACCATAGGTCGAAGCAAGAATTCTTTCTCGTCTAGACTTGTGACTAGATCCTACGCCAAGGCACATAACACTTCACTGTTCTGTTCTGCTTTTCATTTAATTGGAACCACTGTGTGGAGATCTATTATGGGTCTGAAATTCAAGTATTGATGTTAACTTTTGATAAGGAGTTTGAAGACTTGATGGTTGCTCATTGAAGTAGGCTATAGACATGCAAGCTTATATTTGTTTTATTGTTTGCTTTTGTATCAAACAAACCTTTTGCATTTAATTTCTAGAGATAAAAGCAAGTAGAAAAATAAAATAAAATAAAATGTCTTAACCCATTTATTTCTCTTAATCCTCTTGGACAAAACTAATAACTTTGGTCTACTTTTATTTGGGTATAAAGCTTGGACAGGCTTTGAGCACAAGAGCAGATATATTGCCACCTGTCTATTGCCAAGAGCTTGCTAAGTTACAGGTATACAGCCCCTTTCCTCAACCATACGTATACAGCTATGGGTTAAATTGTTGAGATTTATGAATATTGATGTTTATCTTTTTCCATTTGTTTTCTTTCTGATTTGCACCTTTTCTATTAACGCAAGGATCAAATTCCCCCATTCCCGACTCGTATTGCAAAAAAATCTATTGAAACGGAATTGGGTATTCCAATTTCTGAAATTTTTTCGGATATTAGCCCAGAGCCTATTGCAGCAGCATCTTTAGGACAAGTTTATAAAGGTCAGACCACCATTTCTGTGAAAGGAAAACAATATATAATTCCTTTTTTTCTCCTTTCTCTATCATTGTCTCATGTTACAGACATTCCAACTTTTGATATATTATCTATTAAAGATCTATATTTACGAGAATGTATAAAGCTAAATGTTTGCTTTCATGGCTTTAAGTATTGCAGCTTGCCTTCATTCTGGAGAACTTGTAGCTGTTAAAGTACAGAGGCCTGGTATGTCACTAATGTTGACCCTTGATGCATTGTTATTCCATATGATTGGTGGCCAAATAAAGCGATTTGCAAAAGCTCGCAAAGATCTTTTAGTAGCTGTGAATGAAATGGTGAGTCTTCCTCGAGTGTTTAGATATCCAATCATGTTATATACATGTCTATTATCAGTTGTTATGCATGCATTGTAAATAGTATACTCAGATTTTGATCTTTGCAACAGTATGTGCATTTCTACCATCATCTTTTCATTGATGAATTGTACATGCTTATGGACCTCTTCAGGTCTCTCTTAAATGAACAGGTAAGGCACATGTTTGATGAAATCGATTATGTACTGGAGGCTAGAAATGCTGAACGGTTTGCCTCTCTTTATAGTGGCTGGCCTGGTAAGTGTTTTATAATTGCTTATGACATATTAACTAATTTAAAGGTTAGCAACTATATGGGACTTATTCTATTGGTTGGCCTCTTGAAGAGTAGAAATACCGAAAGGGTTAACTTGTGCCCTGTTACATGACCTAGCATCATTTTGTTGTGTCATTTTCTTGCCTATTATAGTATTCTGAGGATCTTAACTTTAATATTGGACTGCTTCGTGTTAAAAGAAAGAAAAACTCATAGGAGGGTGGTTTATGGTTGAAAAAAAGTAAATGTTATGATTTCCTTCCATGCTTCAAAATGTTACCACTGCATGTTGTTGTATTTGATGCTGTTAACCTTTTCGTGAGCCTTGCCCTTGTGAATTATGAATGGTTATTCATATTAGTGCAATTTCCTTGCGAGTACAGGTGATGGCCATACTTCAAATCATAATGCCAAAGGTGTAAATACCATCAAAAATAAAAATGCAAAGGGAATTAAAGTGCCAAAAATATATTGGAACCTGACCCGAAAAACTGTGCTTACTATGGAGTGGGTAGATGGAATTAAGCTCACAGATGAAGCTGCCCTGAAAAAGGCATATCTTAATCGAAGGGAACTGATTGACCAGGTAATCTAATTAAGTGTTCTGTTTGAGCTCTTGGCTATGTCAGCCATTACATTTGCAGCTCATATATGGTCTAACTGTGTTCAGTTCGATCGTATCTTTTGATGGTTTGTTAGGGAGTGTATTGCTCTTTGAGACAAATGCTTGAGGTGGGGTTTTTCCATGCTGATCCACATCCAGGAAACCTGCTTGCTACTAGCTGTGGGTCCCTTGCATATTTTGACTTTGGGATGATGGGGGATATTCCTCGCCATTACCGTGTAGGACTTATTCAAGTGGTAAGAGCAGTTCTATTGATAATTATACCAGGCTACTGCTTTATATTACATTATCCATGCTCATGACAGATCTTCTACGCATTATGTTAGTATTCAAAATATGGTAGTTCTGGATACAATAATGTTACATGAACCATTGAGCATCAAAGAGACAACTAGTGCATAAGCTTGAATAAAGCTAAATAATATTTCAAAACTGAAATCTCATCTTTTCCTTCTAACTCTTGAGCAGAGAACATTTTGTTGTTGCAGATGTCTCAACTCTGCAATGGGTTATTTTTCCCATATAAGAATGGAGAAAAATAATGGAATGAATAAAGTAATAGTTATCTCAGAAAAATTACGGTTACCTATTAACCCAAGCTCTAAATTCTCTTGGCCTGGTTACTATTACATGCACATGTCATGTCCTCCTTGTATGCTTTTCTTTTTTTTGTATGATGATACTGAGCTTTGATTGTTATTCCCTGAGGTTGTTTCTGTGTTCCTAAGTTCTTGCTTTTTTCAGCTTGTGCACTTTGTTAATCATGACTCTCTGGGATTGGCAAATGATTATCTTTCTTTGGGATTTATTCCTGAAGGAGCTGATATACAATCCGTGGCAGATGCATTGCAGACATCTTTTGGGAATGGGACTCGACAATCTAAAGATTTCCAGGTTTTTGCTTAAAGTCCTTTACCTTATTTTCAGATTTTCCATTCGCAGTTTAAGTTCATCTATTTCTCTTCCTAATTTTTTCAATGTACCAACAGGTATAATAAACACTTTGAAATGCCATCTCCATTGCTAGTTAGTAGTTCTACAGGTTTGTCCTTCAAAATGGTTCTTGATATTTGTTTGACTTAATGATGGGAAATTCATAGTTACGGGGAGAGATTCATGTCAAAGATTGGCTGTTCCTTGAACATGGTTACCCACATTGCATAAATATAGCAAGTATCCAGTTCAGTTGCACTGTCTTATGATGAAAAATAAACTATAGTTTCTAAATTCACCAATTTGGGTTGCAGAGTGAGATTTTGATATGGACGTTTTTATTGCAATAGGAATTTTAGTTTTATTTATTTATTATATCTGGTTTTATTAAGAGTTTTAGTTTTACTTAATTTCTCTATTATTTTAGGTTTTTATTTCCTTCATAAACTCTAAGTTAGGAATTCTACTAGGACTCTTTCCTTTGTTATTAACTGTCTATAAAAGGCCTTTTGAGTAACCATAGGTCGAAGCAAGAATTCTTTCTCGTCTAGACCTGTGACTAGATCCTACGCCAAGGTGCATAACAACTTTATATCTGAGCCAGCTGTCATGGGTGACAAAAAGACTTTGACAACCAAGCTGAAGGCTTTTATGGAACAAATAGCTACAAGGCAAGAAGCATTAGAGGAGCAGGTGGCGATATTATCTCTTTCGGTCCAAAAGATAACGAAAGGAGATTCAGAGAAGAATAATGAAGAACAGGGCAGCAGTGGAGGCAGAAAAAGGAATTTAGACTTGCAACACGGTGGGTGCATGGTGCCACGATACTCTAATATGGAATTTCCCATTTATAATGGTGTTGGAGATCCTTTAGGGTGGTTGAAAAGATGCGAATTTTTTTTTTGACAATCAACAAACTAACAAAGACGACAAAGTAAGCTTAGCATCATTCCGTCTTTTAAGAGAGGAACAATTGTGGCTTGATCAAATGGAAGAAAGGGAGGCAAATCTTGATTGGGGGCGCTTCAAAGAGTGTTGTCATATAAGGTTTGGGCCACCTATGAGTAATAACCCCTTGGGAGAACTTGCCAACTTAAAACAAACTGGGACTGTAGAGGAATATCAACACCAATTTCAATCACTATTGGCTGGGACTGCTAATCTTAAACCTCGACAACAAGTAAACCTCTTTACTGCTGGGTTGATAAAGGAACTTAGAATTGATATTGAGATGCAAAAACCGAAAAACCATGGAGTTGCAACGAATATGGCTCGAACATTGGAACATAAACAAAATGTCTCTTCCAAACTGTCATCTCGAGCCATCCAGAATTGGCCAACTTCCCAAAACATTGGCAGTAATTCAATTATTCCAACAACTAAGAGCATTGCAAAGGGAGGGGGACAAACAATAGAACCAACAGGGAACAACGGCAAAATGTGTTCTTCTGCACCATTTATTAAGAGATTGACACAGACAGAAATGGCTGAAAGAATGGCTAAAGGGCTGTGTTATAATTGTGACGAGTCTTATTCCATGGGATACAAATGTAAAAGGTTATTTTGGATAGAAGTACCAAATGTTGAAGGCAAGCAAGATGATGATGAGATAGATGATTTTGAATAAGTTCTGAAGTTTTTTCTGAATTTGAGCTTTTATTGCAATAGGAATCTTAGTTTTATTTATTTATTGCTCAACTCCGAGAAGGGGAGTAATGATATGGACGCTTTTATTGCAATAGGAATCTTAGTTTTATTTATTTATTATATCAGATTTTATTAAAAGTTTTAGTTTTACTTAATTTCTCTATTATATTAGGTTTTTATTTTCTTCATAAACTCTAAGTTAGAAATTTTATTAGGACTCTTTCCTTTGTTATTAACAGTCTATAAAAGGCTGCCAATATAAAATAAAGAGATAAGCAATTATTCTATTAAAAAGAAACGTTATTTTGAGAAGGGGTTAAGTCAAGGATGAATCTGCATTTTGAGTAACCATAGGTCGAAGCAAGAATTCTTTCTTGTCTAGACCTGTGACTAGATCCTACGCCAAGGTGCATAACAGATTCATTCGAGTTTTGTTCTCTTTGATATCTGCATGTGTTTGCATGCTTTTATATAAGTCGTCATGATAAGTTCCTTTGAAACTTATTTTTTGTTATTTTTTTATGGTTACTCGTCTCTGCAATGACTTTCCCATTGCTCTGTATTTCAGGGTATAATGAACCAGTTATATGATGTCATGTACGATTTTAACTTCTCTCTTCCCCCAGACTATGCTCTAGTGGTGAGAGCTCTTGGTTCACTAGAAGGAACAGCAAAAGCACTTGATCCCAATTTCAAAGTCGTTGAAAGTGCATATCCTTTGGTGATTGGGAGGCTGTTGGCCGATCCCAGTCCTGACATGAGAAAAATCTTAAGGGAGCTTCTCATTCGTAACAATGGATCCATTAGGTGGAACCGCCTGGAGCGCTTGGTAGGTCTTCTCCCTTTGTTATTACATTTGCAGACCAATCCACTTTGACAACAGAATTGTTATCTGCTAGTAACAAATAAAGACAATTGTCTGTTCTAATTAAACTAAATTGCTTCATTCCCTTAAATGAGTGGGGTTCATCTTGTATCAGGTAGCTGCAATATCCGAACAGGCTTCTGAGGAACCTCCTGAATCTGAAGAAAATGATTCACCTCCGTCGGGATGGAAGTCATTCGATATGCATGCAGTTGTTGATGCCACAGAAGATCTTCTGCTTTTCATTCTATCTGAAAAGGGTCTAATGGTGCGCGTTTTCCTCCTTCGGGATATAATTCGAGCAGCAGATATCTTTCTGCAGGATGAAGTCTTTGGTTGCAGGCTAGAAGCTGAAAGTAAAGCAAGGAGAACTTCAGAATTTGAGGTCTGTAATGTCTTTCATTATTATTCTCACAAACTGGAAGTAGCTTAATTTAAGTTTAAGGTTAATTGCATAAGAAGTCTCTAAAATATAGTTCGCGGTTCTTAAACTTCAAAACATATTATTGAACCCTCAGAGTATCAACACTGTATAATCAGGTCAGTTTGGGCGTTCACTGATCAAATTTTAAATGTGTATACTTATTACATGGACAGCTTGCATTTTAGATTTTGGAATGTTAAAAAGGACATTGTTTTTAAATTTTAGGGAAGTTTGTTTTAACACCTCAGGTGTCCGTGTAATAGTTACAAACGTACTAGTTTTAAATATGTTCTAGCTTATGGCTAAGCTGACCAGAAGACGGTAATGATGTGATATTCATCCTTTGAGGATTCAGTTACAATGTTTGAAATTTAGAGATTAATTTAAAAATCTAGATCCAATTTGAGGACGTTTAGTATAATCAACCTTTTTCACTTTACCATAAACTTGCTTTGAGCCTAGCTGAGCCTAAATGGTGAAAAGTTTGAATTTAAGCTCAACTTTGAAATTTGAGCCTTTTTTAACTTTACCTTAAACTTGCCTTGCGTTGGGACCTGAATAGTGACAAGCTCATTCAAGCTCCACTTGAAATTTGAGGTTAGATATTCAGTTCGAGCTTAATTGAACATTAATTTTTAAGTTTGAGTTCAATTAAATTCACTTATTAATTTTTATACTTAGCTCTGATTAAAGCTTTCGTACTTTTTTTCTATACATTTTCATAATGCAAAAAATATATCAAATTGAAAAGCTCGAATTCAATTCTAGCTGAGCTCGAGAATTTTCTAATTGCATTTGACTCTTCAAGTTTCATTAAATCTGCCTAGATGTATTTGGAAGGATTATTTTGTTGTGTATTTTGTTATTTGCAGGATGGTGCGATTATGAGTAGGGTAGTTAATGGGTTCGGGTCACTTCATCGAGCAGTAAAGTCGGCCCCTGAGATTTGGACAGCGATGTTGATGCGCATTGTGTTGAAGCCACAAACCCTTAGCTTTTCTGTAGATATCATTTCGGCCGTGTGCAACCACGTCAGCAACAAATTCCCAGAGTCCTTCTGGGTTTGTATGTCCAGACTGATTCACGAGTTGTCAAAAACCCATGCACCTGACACTCGTATGAGATAAAAACAACTATACAAAGTGTGTTTATATTGGAAACTTAGTCTAATGGATTTTAAATTTGATTTAATCTATGAATTCAAAATGAAAATTAAGAGATTTCAATTTAATTTGAACCTTCTAAATTCATTTTGAAATGTTAAAATATTTAAATTCCAACAATTAAAAATAATGAACTGATTTGTGCTTATTTTAAAATGGTAAGAATAAAAAAAATAATTATAAGAATTCTAATTTTAGAAGTGATTTATATATAATATGATACTAACTCCTAAGTTGGGGATAATAGTTTCTCTCTTCTCTATATCTAATATAGATTTCAACTCTTTTTTATGCCATGTAAAGTAAATGGAGAAAATTATCAATCTAGTTTGATTCTTTATAACTCCATTTAATTATTTTAGAAAAAAAGTTATAACAATCATTCCAAATCGCTTAATTCTTTCTTCGATTAAATCTAAATAAATAAATTTTACTTTCCTTCTTAATGTTTATTATCATTAATATCATTACACTTGAATATCTAATTCTAATTACTTTAATGTCAACGTTTACTTCATATTTTAACTTTAATTTAACCTTTCATTTATATATTTTTAAAGAAAATAAATAATATAATTTTGAGGAAAAGCATAATGTAGATATATTTATTATATATCTTTATTGCCAATCCCAAATAGAATAAACTGGATTAATCTAAACCTTTCAGATTTATTTAAAATAAATAGGTATGTTGTTAAATCCCTTCATTATGAATTAATTACATTTTAAATATTATACTGCTATAAATCTTCTTTTAATTTTATTTTTTCTAGCTTGTAGTTGTATATTTAATTTTATCTCAAGAATAAAACATGGATTATATCTCATAAATTATCTAAATATGGTTGTTTGTGTTATAAAATAAAGAGAGATGGAGAGAATAAAAAAAAATGAAAGCAATAGAGAATGTAATTTATTGATCAAAAGGGGTGATTACAAACTTCATCAGAGTCTATTTATAGGCATAAGAAATATAAAAGAAGTAGAGATCTAATTCTAATAACTATTAGAATTTAAAGTATACCAAAACTTTATCTTGATCATGATAGACATCCATTTACTAAGATATTCATAACACTCCCCCTTAGACGTCCATTGGTAGATAATGTACCTCATTAAAATCTTATTAGGAAAAACCCTGTGAGATAAAAACCTAATGAAAAGGAAAAAATGTAACACAATTTATAATACGTATAATATGTTGCCTCATTAAAAAATTACCAGGAAAACCTAATGGGACAAAACCTCGGTTAAGGGAAAAAGAGTATAACGCGTATTTGCTCCCCTTCATGAAAACATCACATACTTTCTTATATTCTACGTATTCAATCTTGAATACTAGTTTTTCAAATGACTATTTGAATGTAGTTGCTAAGCATTTACATTACTATTCTTTTAAAAGTCATGAGTGAGGAAAATTTGATGAAATATATTTTGATCTCTTCAGGATATTTAATAATAATCATAACAAACTTTAATCATGATTCTTATATAAAAACACAATTATGTATTTTGGATCATTTTATAATCCTCCTTCAACTACTCAAATTTACCACATATGTTCAAATTATTTCAATTCATATAAATGAATAATTTCCCAAGAATTTCAATATACTTCTAGCATTCTAAACCCTTCAAGGATTTTAATATAAACTTTACTATATAGTGATTTATAAAGGTTGTAACAAAAACCATTAAAAGCAAGTTAAATCTTTTATAAATTTTCAATTTAATAATATATCTAAAGGTTATTGCATCCACCTCAAAATAATATTATATCTTTTCATAATCAATACTAGTACTTAGCGAAAAATTTTATATTTTTATTCTGCTTTTGCAAAACTACTTCATTTGCACCATCATGGCTTTATACCTTTAGATATTTGGACTACTAGTCCAAAAACTCCACGAATTTATTGTACGTGAGTTGCGTCTTTTTATTTTGATCAATTTATTCCATATCTATATTTCTCAATAGATTTATTCAAGACCCTCCTTTTATTTTATTATTTCAATAATAATAATATTGCATGCAAAATCATTGTCGACCACTTTTATTATTTGGTTCCACATTTTCTCGAATTGACATAACTTATCGAGATCTCTTATTTTTATTATTTTAAAATTCAATTTCAGGTACTTGAACCTCTTTTGAAGTTTTACTTATTAGTTATGTCTTGGGTCTCTTTTAGAGCACCCGCCTCCACTATATGACGATCTAGAATAATTTTCATCTTTGGAACCGATCAATCTGTAATTTATTCTAACTGATTGTCCTACTGGGACTTTGATTCAAATTAAAATATTAGATGATATATAACACTTGGTTATTCTCATTAAGGTTGTAAATACATCTAACAGTTAACTTGTAATAAGTTATTCTTATTGAACTTCTAGTTCAATTACTCTCCTCTGATCTTATGATTCGTAACAAGTAATAAATATTTATAATGAAGATCAAACCTAGACTAACTATTATCACGATGAAAAGGCAAGCGCACCTATCGAACAATAGTATAGTAACGGCAAGACCGGGATATTGTA
This sequence comes from Gossypium hirsutum, assembly GCF_007990345.1. NCBI lineage: Eukaryota > Viridiplantae > Streptophyta > Magnoliopsida > Malvales > Malvaceae > Gossypium > Gossypium hirsutum. The sequence continues at coordinate 44,811,735 of NC_053429.1, forward strand.
CCCAAGGGAACCAAAAGTACTAGTAATAACTATCTTTTTATTATCTAGCCTAAGAATAAAAGGGTTTGTTTATTAAACTAATTATCTAAACTAATTAACTGATTTAATTAAAGCAAAGAGGAAACTTGGAAAAAGACTTGAAGAAAAGCAATTGATAAAGACGACACTCAAGGAGGAATCCACCTAGATTTCACTTGTTATTTGACTCTGAACCAGATGATTTATTCACTTGACTTGATCCGTGAGACTCCCTAACCTATGTTATTATCCCTTTCGAGACTAATAACGTCTAACCCTCAATTGAATTAATCAAAATTTCTTTCTTAATTAAAAGCCCTAGGGAAGCAGTAAATCACTCTATGGACTCCCATATTAGGTTTCACCCTAATCTGGAAAAATCTCGTAACCCTATTTCTAGGCATTCGATCAACTCTGCTTAATTATGCCAAATCTACTTTTAGGCAGGGTCTATTCCTCCTCTTCCCAAGCACATCAAATCATGAATTAATACCTGGAATATTAACTCAAGCATTAAGAACACATAATTAAAAACAAATCAAGTATTCATCATACAGTTCAGATAATAATAATAAGATCCATCATAGGTTTTATCCCCCTTAGGTATCTAAGGGGTTTAGTTCATAATAAAATAGGAGTACATCTCAAAAGTATGAAAATAAGAAAACATAAAGAAAACTCTAAAACCCTTGAAGGAATTCTAAGAGAGATATTCAGTCTTGGAGTAGCTCCGGCTTTTGAGATGGATCGTCTGGCTTTCTTTAAGTAATTCTGGCACGTGGTTCTATATTCCAGAAAAGTTCTGAAAAGAGCGGCCTCTTTCTAGGTCACACTTAAGGTGTTTATATAGGCTTTGGATTGGCTTTCTTCCTCTCTAAGTACCCTTTTCCGTGTAAAATACAACTCTTTGAAAAAGGGACACGCCCGTGTGCCACAGCCCTGTGACGTGATTACTAGGCTGTGTTCGATCCGTTGAATTGCACACGGCCATGTGGGCTCAATGGCCAGGCTGTGTGAATTGTGAAACCCTTGGTCGACAGCCCCGAAGGCTACAGGTGTGTGAGGTACCCGTGTAGCAAGGCTTAGACCGTGTCATCTTCTCGATTTGGCCCATTTTTGTCCCTTTTTATCTCGTTTTTGGCTCCTTTCGACTCTTGGTACTCTCCTGAGTACAAAACATGAAATAACCGGATTAAGAGCACCAAAATCCACAAATCTAGTAATAAATATCCATAAATATGCTAAGTATTTAGGGTATAGATATGTATAATTTGGCGTTTACCAAATACCCCCACACTTAAGCATTTGCTTGTCCTCAAGAAAAATTCTCATTTACTGCTAGAATTCATTCTTCTCAATCACATAATCATTACTGATAATGTTACAAGCTATTCCACAGAAAATCATACAGTGAGAATTCAACTATAGGGACATTAAAAGCCTCAAACAATCTAAATCGAATATTTTGATAATAAAATCATAGGTAATCTCCTTCCTCTAAGTAATTAACTTTTAGTCCTAAATATACAAGAGATGACATCCTCACTAAAGATTCACTCAAATCACTCAAAGTGTTTAAGGTTCAAGATTAAGCACTCGATTGTTTAACATGAAAAGTTATTACCATAGGCTTGCATGAAAATCAAATCTCCACCACTTATAAATGATATGATATACTAATCAAAAGATCTTTGCATGGTTGTAACGGGGTTTAGGTTACAGGTATGGATACAAGCTGAAGAGACAAAGGTTAGAATTGAGATAATTTTAATATATTACCCCACTATAAAAAACTTAATTACTAAACCACAAACAAATATCTAGAACTATTTTACATGAGTTCATGACAACTTTAGCTTGCTGAGAATTACAATATAATACTGAGTTTTTTTTTAAGAAAAAATCAAGTCGATACAATATAGAAATCATAATTCATGATTCAGTAACAAAAAATGGTGAACATAGCGAGGTAACAATATTAAATTCAATCTCGATAAAAAGAGTCAAATTCAGTAGGAGGATTTCAACAATAATGGGTTAATAATGAGGGTTAATCAATGAAAAAGGGTTAGTAGGCTCAAGAGGTTTCACTAAGGGTTTAATTATGTGGGAAGGCTTTTTATGGAGTAAATGGGTTAAATCCTAAGTGCCTTTATCATCTCAGTATATCAAATCATACGTGTGATCTCGATATGTATGATCGATGCAAGTTCTAGAATAACAGTTCAATGTTGACACACTCAAACCACAAAAGAAGTGAGCAAGAAAGAAAGCTATGTGCTCAAAAGCCTAAAAAATCTTACCAAAAATTTGGGTTTTTGATGTCATTCCTGTATACTTAAGATTTCAAGAAAATACCTCAATTTAGGAAAATAATCTAAAAATTTTAGCTCTCAAAATATCAACTTATCATGCTCGATTATCTAATGTCCTATAATCAAATAATCATGCATAATTCCCACGGTCTAATTCATGACATACCAACAATAATTATAGATCAATCAGAATTTATTCGACCAAGATTATGAGAAAATCACTTAAGTACAAGACCAACTTTAGGGATTTGAGAATAATGCAAAAAGGTTAGGTTTCATGTTCACCCCCCACACTTAAGATGTACATTGCCCTCAATGTATAAAAATATATTATTAAAAATAAAGAAAATCATAAGAGGAAAGGAGGTGAAACTCCTTGTTATATGGATGTGGAGCTTGATTCTGAAAATGGAGTGTTCGGGGAAAGTGGTGGCTGCCATTGTTCTTGGCTAGATGAAGAAATTGGGTCATTGAACATGGCACTCGTGAGGTATTGTTTCCCTTTTGTTTCCTCATTTCGTAAAATATTCCTAGCAGCTTTGGTTGGAAGTCTGTAGAATCATGAAGAGTTTATTAAGAGTTGGTGTGGAAGAGAGCGTAGTGGGATTACTTGTTAGAAAACCAGAAAATGGAAAAAGAAAAATAAAATTTACTAATATAGAGATGTCTTTCAAAATAAAATAATAATAAAATTGAAACGTAAATAAAAATCAAAAGAAAAATAAAAATAAAATAAAGAAAATAAAAATAAGAATAAAAAATAGGAGGATTCAATGATCCTCGTCGGTGGGGCCCTTAGGTGGTGGTGCTGGAGTGGCGATGTAGAAGTGTTGGCACAGCTGCTGCATCATGGCTTGCATATCGTCCATCTGTCGATCCCGTCGCCGATCTCGCTCGTGGATCATCTCAAACTGTGTAGTGCAATACTGCTCGAAATAGGCGAGTCGGTCAGAAAGGTGTGCCAATAAAACAGCCGCATGAGCTGGTCATTCCCTAGGTGGCGCGGTAGAAGGCTCCTCATGCTGTGGGGGAACATTATCAGGGATGTCCTCAAGATCCTCCTCGTCAATGGCATGCGAAAGACAGTACTGAGGAGGATCGGTCCCACGTTGGCGCTCGATCATCCTCATGTGTAACATAGTCGTGATGCCCTGTGGGGACATCTGACCTATCAGGGTAAGTGCTGATGACTGGGCCGCGGTGTTGAGGAGGCCGAAGTGTCTGGCAAGGTGCATCACGTAGGGGCCGATAGAGATCACTCCCTTTCTATGCCGTTCGGTCTGATGGCGTATGGCGAAAGTAATGAAGTATGCTAAGTCGGTCACGTATGTATTCGCCATGCACCATAAATAGTAGGCGTCGTGGGTGTTGACAACGCCGGTGATCTCTCTCCTCCCGATCAATGTGTGTGCCAATATGGCATGGAGATATCGTAGGGAAGGGGGAAGAGCTGAGGCCTTCGAGCGGCTGGGGTCGTAGGTGGAAGAGTGTGGTGCCAAAGCCTTCCAAAACAATGAGAGGGAGATGTGGTTATTGCGTGGTAGTGCATTCATGTTCTCCTCCTCCATAAACTCATCGGTGTAAAGTCCCAGAGCAACTCCAAACTCTGGGACACTCATCGAACGAACTAGACCGCCTAATCGGAAGTGAATGGTGCCTAGGTCGTCATTGTTCGTCATCACCACCTGTAAATGAAAAGTAGAGCATAATTCTAAAGTTAGCTCTAAATAAGTGGGCTCGGTGATAGCGAAGAACCGTTTCCATGGGTCTGTGGATAGGAGGGCGCGGATGGCGTCAGCGAGCTAGACTTACTTTACGGCAGGCCAGTCGATGCAGTGACCTATGGTGATGGGTCATGCGCGTAGTATTTGAAATAGCTCCTCTTGTGAAGCTTGTAGAAAGTCAAGGAACAGGTGCCGAACTTAGGCTATAGCACGCACCGAGGAAGAACCTGGTCCCCTACGTCTCTTTGAGGATGGGATTGTGGCCTTCTTTCCTCTTGATGATGACATAATGTACCTGAAAATATATGAGCAGTGATAGAATCCACGATACATCAGTAGTTAAGCAAGAGGCCCAAAACTAGTATATGCTATTTAGTTGCTTAAATAATTCAAATATAGAAAAATTTAAAGTAAATTCCTAACTTGTCTAAAGCAAAATAGTACAATATCTATGTAAAGCATGTAGAATACTAATGTAGAAATACAAATTGGAAAAATAAAGTTGAGAAAGTGAACCAAAGGCTGTTGTATAGAGGTGCACAAGCGTGTTGGTGGCAAGCACGGGCGTGTGACATGGGGGTATAGCCGTGTGGAGGAAAAATAGAGGGTATAGAGAGGGGAAAGTGGGGATTAATGCAAGGGAATAGATTTCAAGGTGGTTTGAGGGTTGGGGAAGTGAGAATCTTGGGAATAGTGGCCGGAATAAAGATTAGGGAGTGGGGAAGAAGAGTTTTAGGCTAAGGTTTTGAAAGGGGGAAGAAGATGAACAGTGGTTTGTCTATATAGGAGAGGGTCAAACGGCCTAGGGCCACGCCCGTATGCTTTGAGTGTGAGCCTGTGTTTTTCGAATTTTTCAATTTAGGTCGTGCCCGACTACTGTCCCACGCCCATGTGTCTTGGGCGTGTGTGGCACACGGCCATGTCACATGGCCGTGCCTAGCTTTGTTCACTTCTCCCACGCCCGTGTGTTATGGTACCATGCCCGTGTATTGTTGTACACGGCTGAATGGCACAGGCGTGTCGCATGCTCGTGTCGAAGAAATAGAATCGAGCCTTGTCCCTAGCACGCCCATGGGTTTTTATTCCCACGCCCGTGTGTTCTTATCAAGTTTACCCACGGCCATGTCGCACGGCCGTGGGGATTTATCGCACCCGTGTTTTGAGGAAATCATGTCTTGCTTCAACACGGTCGTATCGCACAGCCATGTCTCTTTCCCTGTTTGGCCACGGCTTTAGGCACGCCCGTGTGCCTGGCCGTGTGTGCTGAAAAACTTTGCAATTCAAAGATTAAGTTAATTGATTCGAAGTGTGAGAAAATAAAAATAAAGAAATCAAAATATGTTAGTGCTCGGGTTGCCTCCCGAGAAGCGCTTATTTATAGTTTAAGCTCGACTTACCTCTCCGTTGAATGGTCAGGGTGGTTCGAGGAGTTCATACTCCTCATTCCTGTTGTCAATTTTAAAATAAGGTTTTAAACTGGTGTTGTTTACCTTAAAACTGCCGAACTTGGGATAACTCACCTCAACTGTACCGAATGGAAAAATACTAAGTACCGTAAGAGAGATTTCCTCATTTGGTGTGGTAGTGACAATGTAAGGATCAACAACATCTAGTAAGACTGTATCGCCAACCTTAAGTTGATTAGGAGAGGTATCGGGCTTGTTTCTGCGTAGTTTTGGTTTATCATGTGTTCTCGGTTTGTGTTCTCGCCATTCGTCTAGCTCCTCTATCTGTAGTCTTCGTTCTTCATGGACGTCTTTGTTCTCTTCATGATAGTAGCACACTGTCTCTGTTGTCTTTGTTCGAGGAAGTTCCTGCAAGGATGATTGAATATTAGTTTTATCATCGATAGTTTTTATAGCAGTATCTTGAGTCTTAGAGGTTTTGACTGAGTCTCGTGCTTGGAGTGTTACTGTGTCATCACCTGCACGAAGTGTTAGCTCTCTTGTGCCTACATTAATAATGGTTCTGACAGTTACTAAAAATGGTCATCCTAAAATTAGAGGTACCTCGTTATCCTTATCCATATCTAAGACAATGAAGTCTACTGGGTAAATAAATTTATCAATTTTAATGAGAACGTCTTCAATAATACCCTTAGGAAATCTAACCGTTCTGTCAGCCAATTGTATGCTCATCCTAGTCTGTTTGGGTTTATCGAGACCTAGTCGTTTAAACATTTTATATGGCATAACATTCATACTTGCCCCTAGATCAGCTAAAGCATTATTCACAGATAGACTACCAATTAAGCAAGGAATTGTAAAACTCCCTGGATCTTTCAATTTGTTAGGTAGTTCTTTCTTTAGAGTAGCTGAGCAGACTGCATTGAATTCCACATACGATGTAGCATCTAATTTCCTTTTATTGCTTAGAAGTTCCTTTAAGAATTTTGCTGAGTTAGGCATCTGCGAAAGAACTTCAATAAAGGGTAAGTTAATATGTAATTTCTTTAAGAGTTTGACAAACTTACCCAATTGTTCTTCTGTTCTGTCTTTTGTCATCGCTTTAGGATATGGTGCACGAGGTTCATGATTTGTACTTACCTGTTTGGGATCATTATTGTTTACCTCTTCTTGTCCTTTGTTCATCGCGTTGTCTTGCTGTATTTCTAGCTCGGGTGCAATGAACCCTTCCTTATCTTGAGTGCTAATTGCATTGAGGTGTTCCCTCGGATTAGGTTCAGTATTATTTGGTAGGCTACCTTGTGGTCATTCGGAGATTAGTTTGGATAGCTGACCTATCTGAGTTTCGAGTCCTTGGATCGATGCTTGTTGATTCTTAAGTGTTGTCTCGGTATTTTAGAAATGGGTTTCTGACACCGAGATGAATTTAGAAAGTATCTCTTTAAGGTTTGGTTTTTTTTTGATAGGTGGCTATTGAAAACCCTGAGGATTTTGTGGCTTTGAATTTCCTTGACCTCCCCAGTAAAAATTTGGGTGGTTCCTCCAACCTACATTATAAGTATTACTGTATAGGTTATTTTGAGATCTAAAGTTATTATTACCCATATAGGTGACTTGTTCCTCTTCGATTGTGGGATTGAAGGATTGATATTCTGTATGCACACCTCCTCCGCTTGAGTCACACCTTATTACTGGATGTACCTACGTAGAACCAAGTAAACCGTCAATCTTTTTATTTAGAAGTTCTACCTGATTAGAGAGCATTGTGACTGAATCGATGTTATAGACGCCGGCTATTTTCGTTGGCTTTGTCCTCATAACTTGCCACTAATAGTTGTTCAGTGACATCTCCTCTATGAACTCATAGACATCTTCCAGTGTTTTATTGTTGATGGTTCCGACAGCAACTGAGTCAATCATTTGTCTTGTCGAGGGATTCACACCATTGTAGAACGTTTGAACTTGCAGCCAAAGCAGTAACCCATGGTGAGGGCACCTTCTCAGTAAGTCGTTGTATCTCTCCCATGCATCGTAAAGTGTTTCTAAATCCATCTGCACAAAAGAAGAGATATCATTACGCAATTTAGCCATTTTAGCCGACGGAAAATATTTTAGTAAAAACGTATCGGTCATTTGTTCCCAAGTAGTGATAGACCCTCGTGGTAACGAGTTCAACTACTGTTTAGCTTTGTTTCTCAGTGAAAAGAGAAATAAACGAAGATGAATGGCATCATCAGAAACGCCATTGATTTTGAATGTATTGCAAAATTCAAGAAAATTTGCCAAGTGAATGTTGGGATCTTCATCCTGCAAACCATCAAACTGAACAAACTGCTGTATCATCTGAATTGTGTTAGGTTTTAGTTCGAAATTATTCGCAGCGTCTAACTATACTAGACTCAGTTCCTGTTAAAGAAGGTTTAGCATAATCATACATAGTTTCGCAGCAATAACAGGTCTAACTATACTAGACTTAGTTCCTATTAAAGAAGGTTTAGCATAATCATACATAGCACGTGGAGCTGGATTTTGATTAGCTACAATTGTAGGAGGCAGCTGATCGCCTGGGTTTTTAGCCATCTCGTCGATTGGGGTTTGAGTATCGTTTTCTCGCTCGTTCTCCATATAGCGTAAACTACGCCTTATTTCTCTTTGATTTTTGCAAATTGTACGATCGATTTCTTCGTCAAAGTGTAATGGTCCTGACGAGTTTCTTCTAGTCATAAACTATAAAAACCTGCCAATAGAGAGAAAAAAGTAAATTAATAAATAATAAAATAAAATAAAATTGCAAGAAAAATAAATGGCTAAAGTAATAAAAATTTAGTGTTCCTAATATTTCAATTCCCCAGCAACAGTGCAAAAAACTTGATTGCGTGATTCGTAACAAGTAATAAATATTTATAATGAAGATCAAACCTAGACTAACTATTATCACGACGAAAAGGCAAACGCACCTATCAAAAAATAGTATAGTAACGGCAAGACCGGGATATCGTACCCAAGGGAACCAAAAGTACTAGTAATAACTATCTTTTTATTATCTAGCCTAGGAATAAAAGGGTTTGCTAATTAAACCAATTATCTAAACTAATTAACTGATTTAATTAAAGCAAAGAGAAAACTTGGAAAAAGACTTGAAGAAAAGCAATTGATAAAGACGACACCAAAGGAGGAATCCACCTAGATTTCACTTGTTATCTGACTCTGAATCGGACGATTTATTCACTTAACTTGATCCGTGAGACTTCCTAACCTATGTTATTATCCCTTTCGAGACTAATAACGTCTAACCCTCAGTTGAATTAATCAAAATTCCTTTCTTAATTAAAACCCCTAGGGAAGCAGTAAATCACTCTATGGACTCCTATATTAGATTTCACCCTAATCTGGCAAAATCTCATAACCCTATTTCTAGGCGTTCGATCAAATCCGCTTAATTACGCCAAATCTACTCTTAGGCAGGGTCTATTCCTCCTCTACATAAGCACATCAAATCATGAATTAATACCTGGAGTATTAACTCAAGCATTAAGAACACATAAATTAAGAACAAATCAAGTATTTATCATACAGTTCAGAAAATAATAATAAGATCCATCATAGGTTTTATCCCCCTTAGGTATCTAAGGGGTTTAGTTCATAATAAAATAGGAGTACATCTCAAAAGTATGAAAATAAGAAAACATAAAGAAAACTCTAAAACCCCTGAATGAATCCTGAGAGAGATCTTCCGTCTTGGAGTAGCTCCAGCTTTTGAGTGGATCGTCTGGCTTTCTTCAAGTAATTCCTGGCGCGTGGTTCTGTATTCCAGAAAAGTTCTGGAAAGAGCGGCCTCTTTCTAGGTCACACTTAGGGTATTTATATAGGTTTTGGATTGGTTTTCTTCCTCCCTAAGTACCCTTTTCCGTGTAAAATACAACTCTTTGAAAAAGGGCTGTGTGACATGATTACCAGGCCGTGTTCGATCCGTTGAATTTCACACGGCCGTGTGGGCTCAATGGCCAGGCCGAATGAATCGTGAAAACCTTGGTTGACACCCCCAAGGCCACGGGCATGTGAGGTGCCCGTGTGGCAAGACTTAGGACGTGTCATCTTCTCGATTTGGTTCATTTTGTCCCTTTTTATCTCATTTTTGGCTCTTTTCGACTCTTGGTGCTCTCCTGAGTACAAACATGAAATAACCGGATTAAGAGCACCAAAATCCACAAATCTAGTAATAAGCATCCATAAATATGCTAAGTATTTGGGGTATAGATATGTACAATTTGGCGTTTATCATCCCCCTAACTAATTACAAGTTATTGTTTCTCTCCCCCTAATGTTGGGAAAACTGACAACTCATATCACAATTAAATCTCGAATTAATTGCTCAAAAATATTATAAGGAGACTCATATAAATATACATTCCCAATCTCTTATTATGACCTGTATGTTGTGGTTGAACAGTTGGAACATATGCCGCACATCCAAAAATTGTAAGATGGGAAATATTTGGCTCTTGACCAAAAATCAATTGTAATGGAGAGTATTTATAATTTATTGGCTTGATGTGTACAACATGTAAATCAATACAAGTATGAATCTCATGCTGAAATAGAAAATTTTGTTCTCATAAGTAATGGTTTAGCTATTAGTTGGAGGCATTTGATAAACAATTCAACTAAATCATTTTGTGTGTGAAGATGAGTTATATGATGTTCAACTTTTATCCCAATTGACATGCAATAATCATTGAAAACTTGGGATGTAAACTCACCAACATTAGCAAGATGAATTATTTTAATTGCATAATCTGAAATTAATTATTTAAACAAGCAATCTCACAAACGACAGGTTGTGAGTTGATAACGCATGTGATTATTTTTTAGATGCATCTACCAAAATCATATAGTATCAAAACCATCCACATGGCGGATGAATAGGCCCATATTCATTTCAGAAATACAAGACATTAAATCTCAACTTTAGCTAGTGAGTTTTTAAGAACCAATTGTTATTGAGAACAAGTATCAAATGAGAATTCTTTAAATTAAAGAATCTTCTGGTTCTTTAATGGATGTCCATATGAATTCTCAATTAATTTTTGCATCATATATAATCCAGGATAGTCTAACTGGTCACGCCAAGTAGTAAACGCATTTGTATTAGTAAACTTTTGGTTTACTTTAACAAGTGTTTCAATTGTACTAAATTGTAACAAATTTATAATTTTATTATCATTCCTTTTAATTTGTATCCACATATATGTACTATTGCGACATTTACTACTGAAAATGTCTAAATCAATGTGAAGTCTATAATGCCACCAAGTCAATAAATATAATTTCCAAATAATTATATGCAGTATTCGCTTCAGGGAATATGCCAAAATCTTCAAATGCCCAAAAATCTATTAATAGCAAACTTTAAGAGTGGATCTTATTTTCCATGTGTATAACAGGTACATAACCAATGACTTTTCATATATAATTTTTCTCTCTTTCAAGTTCTCATCAGTAATATTTTACCACGTAATTTTAATTGAGAACTTATTCTGAATATTGTAGAGTTATACTCACAATTTTTAAAAAATACTTGCAACTTTAGATGCATCCAACCATAATAAGCTTTAGATAAAATTATCATATTCTATTGCTCATGAGTAGATATTTCACAGTCAAATATTTTACTTTCAACCCTTTAATAGGAATGACGACAAAAGAATATCATAAATATTATAAATTAATAACTCAATCCTTTTTTTTTATTCATATGAAATATAATATTTTCCTCATTCACAATCTCAATATGAGATCCATTACAAATAACTTTTAAAAGTAATGCATTAACCATCACAAATTTTGTACTTTTTAGATAGTGATATATTAGCTCTTCTAGAGCTTTCAATTAATTTTGTATTTTCAAATATTGGAACAATATTTGTTTGTTTCAGTACCAAATAAGATAAATATGTTCTATTTGTAATGATAGAATTCATTACTACATTTTCATATCATTCCTCAAAGAATATTAATAGAAACAAAAAATTTTGGCATACGCCACATATATGGCCAATAATTTTTTATATCACATTGATAACATAAGTTATCTTTACCCTTTGAAAAGTTATCTTGAGAACTCTCATTATTCTCTTATTTATTACTATGTTCCCACTTTTAGTGGTCCATGAGTATATCTTTTATTTTCTTTATGTTTATATTCACTTCGGAGAATGCAACAAATCTAGTAGGATGAACTTATAAACATTCCAATGGATTCTTTATTTTGTAATTACCATCGCAAACATGCATTAGATTTCAAATCAAAATCTATCTATGGATGTTGTCATGATTTGTCTCCAATTATAATAAATAATAAATAAAACATAGTAAAATATACCTGAAGACCCTTAACATCATCGTTATCACTAGAAGGTATGAGATAGTTCAAAAATATTCTTGATTTCATATGGATAACAATATCAAATCTTTCACTATCCTTAAGAACAAAAAGTAAAATAAGTTAATCAAAACAATGATAACATATAATGAAAGAAGAATGAAAAATAATAATCAGATATGAAATATTAAATAAAAGAAACTTCCTGTAAAAACTTTGCATCTTACTGTCAAAGAAATTAAAAATCATCGAGGATAAATTTGATCGTTGATAAAAGGAACTATCACTTTGAACAAGATCGTGCTGATAACTGTTATAAAATAAAGAAAGATGGAGAGAATAAAGAACAAAGAAAATATGAAAGCAATAGAGAATGTAATTTATTGATCAAAATGGGTGATTACAATGCTTTATCAAAGCCTCTATTTATAGGCATAAGTAGTATAAAATAAGTAAAGATCTAATTCTAATAACTATTAGAATTTAAAGTATACCAAAAATTTATCTTGATCATGATGGACATCCACTTAATAAGATATTCATAACACTTTGTAAATTATCTAAAGATTATTAATGTTAATTTGGTTCGTTTGATATTTGTTTAGAGGTTATGATTTTGTTTTCTTTTCTTTTTTTAATTAATTTATGGTGGCTTTAATTGGTTTTATAAGTTGCATTTTTTATTTATAATATAAGTGATTCTTTAATTGAAAATTATTTGATGTTGTGATTTTATTTAAAATTGTTTTTAATTTAAAAGTTTTATTTTGTTTTAGAAGTTATAGTTACAATTTCATGTAATAAATAGACTTTATATCTATTTTCATCACATTTATGTAACACTCCAGTATGATTCGATCGTTGGGTCCAAGCTACAGGATGTTATATTCGTTATTGAAGCAACTACAATCAATTACATTCGATTCATACTATTTTACATTTAATTATAAGTAATACATGCATATGATATGATATACAGTCATTTTTGAGCCTTACGTGAGCTTACGAAAACTCTACTGCTAACCCGAGGTCAAACTAGGACCAAATCAAAAAAGATTTCAAAATCTTGGGTTGATATCGTGACTTTAGGGTTTCCTTGTCGCGACGCAACATACTGACTAAACTCATTGCAACATTGAGACTATGTCATCGCGACGTAACTCTCTGTTTCTAAAAGGTTTAATTTGGTACCACCCTGCAAATACATAAACAATCAATTTTCATTTTCACGCCACATTTCCAACCAAATGTACATCCTTAACAAGTTCAATTATAAATAAAACTACTTTATTCATAATTGGACAAATATCATACAACTATTTGCATTATTACCGTTCAATATAGAGGCTAATTTCATGGCACAACCATTCACAACATTTAACATGTGTACATACTCAAATAAACCTTAACATAACAACATTTTTAAACAATTCAAACCTTAGACACACATAGTTCTATGGTTCAATCATTTGACCAATTCCAAAATATCAATTCTAGTTTTAACTATGGACATGATCACAAATTTTATCAAAACCGACTCAATCTAGGCACATGCCATATATTTAACAAAAAAAAACTATACAAATTTTGTTGAGTCAAGGATCGCTTCCTGAATGCTGGAACTACTTCTCGTAATCTCGAAGATCACCTATACCTACGCATGGAGAAAATAAATTGTACGTTGAATGGTAAAACTCAATAGTATTTCCATGATTCAAGTTACTATAATACAAATTTAAAACAATGCATACAATCAATTTTAGTCAATTCATAGTCAAGTATCATGCAATTTCATGCCAAATACTTTCATTACCTTCTTAACATGCATATGATCTTCCTTACACATCAATTCACTAGTATGCCCCTGAACTTTCCATTTCTCATTCATTTCACATACAACTTAATCGATTCGTGTTGTCATCTATATGCACATATAATTATTTGTTTACCATGATCAACATTTGTACACATATGTTCCATTACATATAAGCATTTCAACCATTTCCGAGCCTATTGGCTCATTAAACTCAATCGGCCCTCAGGGCTAGTTTTCAACTCATTTCATTTCATATACTTTATAAAAATTTCATGTTTTTACAACCTTACTAATCAAACAAAGACTTAGAATGGATATACGAATCTATCACCCCAGGTTTCCTGACAATGATGACTCAAAATATGTACATACTACTACTCTGAGTTGCCCAACAATAATGGTTTTCACAATCTGATTATCCTGTCATCTTGAGTTACCTAACAACAATGACTCTATATGTATAATCTACCAACCCTGGTTGCTTGGCAACGATGATTTCCATTCAATATCCTGACCCTATGACATGCTAACTATATCCAAATTAGTCCGAACAGCTAATACGATAACTAATTTTCCATTTTCATTATATATTTCAATTCATGATTCATGATTTTCAATTGATTAATGTTTCATCATTTCATCATATCATATAACAAGCTCTAGCTCGATTCCATATCAAATAATCCATGCAATTTCTATTCTTTTCAATTTAGTCCACTATCTCGATATTCAATCTCAAACATAGCATGTAACATCCCTATCCCGTGTCCGTCGCCGGAATAGGTAAAGGGGCATTACCGGACTTGAAACTCATATCAGAACAGTAAAATTTTTTTTTTGAAATAAGGAGCATTCCTTTGGGTAAATACTAAAGACAGCTAGGAATGCAATTTAAACTTCTATAAGTACACATTTAAAAGATGCCATTTTCGCATGGCTTATATACATTAACCAAAATATTCTTCGGCCACTGGTCTATTCTTTACATGCCATAAAATAATTCAAAACGTAACAGTAAAAAGCAGTGGATAATGATAGTGTGACTAATTGCTGACGATCCCCGAGTCTGTAGCTTCCAAATGAGATCTATAAAACAGAGGAAGCAAAGTAAACGGAGTAAGCATTACAATGCTTAGTAAGTTTTAAGCAGTGTCAACAGATAACAATCAAATTATAACATAGTTGTTCGTATTTTTATTTCACTCTTCCTTCGGGCATACCATCCCTCTACCGAATATGCACATCTCATCATATACAATAGACAGATAAACTTTCACATGAAAGTGAGCTCATGTGACATAGATATATTGTATAATTTCACATAACCTCTCACACCGATCCGATGTCACATAGTCATAGGAATAGTCTCATAGATTGCTCACGTATGCATCACATAACTATCTTATGATTTAGTTCAAATCAAGCCCACATATAAACTTGGAGTACATACCTGTTTATCCTTTCGCATTGAATAAATTTATAAGTAATTCTTATTGCGAAGTCTTATAGCTTTAAACTCTACTCGGATTATCGGCGGGACCTTTAGCTCAGATGAAATCTCCACACGAAGTCAGCGGGTCTTAACCCAGACATAGTCACCACATATGGTCATCTGGTCTTTAATCCCAGGTTTACATCATAGAGTTTCATGCATATTTATTCACATGTTACAACATTCACATCGACTATCATATTTGTAATTCATTTACCTTATCAAATATCTAATAAAACACACCCTCCACCGTTTGTCATTTGGCCACAATATATATATACACATCTCATACATATCTCACATTAGCCATTTGGCTTTACCACATATCCATCTCATACATGTTTCGCATTAGCCATTCGGCTTTACCTCATATCTATCTCATACACATTTCGCATTAGCCATTCGGCCTTACCACATATATACATGTTCACATTCATCACATTGGCCATTCGACCTTATCTCATATATGCATGTTCACATTCATCACATTGGCCATTCGGCCTTATCACACATACACATGTTCACATTCATCACATTGGCCATTCGGCCTTATCACACATATATATACAGGTTCACATTCATCACATTTTCCATTCGGCCTTATCTCATATATACACATTCACATTCATCACATAAAATCCTAAATCAAAATATAAAATTTCATGCATTCACATCACAATTATCCAAATATACTTCACATACCACATATACTTTCATGTATACACTTTGTCTTGGCTGAATCTACATCTATCATTTTCCGATGAGTAATTCAATTTCAAGCCATACTATCATTTCATATTCGAATACTTATAAACTTACAATTTCACAAATTTTAATATCAAAGATTTATCTAACACTCATATATCATTTTATAACATCACAATTTAGAATTCACGTATGAGTTTAATCAATAGCTTATGAGCAACTAAAACAAGTTTTATCCATGTTTACAACATGACCACAATTTCTCTACAAGCTGTTTTCCTGAGCAATAGTCGTTAAATTATTTGTAACTAGGGCTACGAAATTCCAAATTATGTGCCGTTAATTTTCCCTGAAAATAGACTCGTATATCCTCTATCCAAAAAATTTTCAGAATTTTTGGTTTGGCCAATCAATACCAGATTTTTCTTAAAATTTCCCCTATTTTACTGCTTGACTACTCTGACTACTCTTCACTAAGAATTTAATTTCTCATTGTACAGAATTCAAAATATGTTTTCGTTTATTTTTTTTGAAACTAGACTCATTAAGGAGTCTAAGCATAAAATTTTATCTTAAAATCATTTTTGTACGATTTATAATGATTTTCCAAATACTGAACAGAGGATTTCGGAGCCATTCTGACTCTATCTCACACAACTTTGAAAATCTCATTATCGACAGCCCCTTTACTTACACGATTTCTTTTATACAAAACTAGACGCGTCAAGCTTTAATTATATAATTTATCCAGCTTTTAACTCAACTCCCACAATTTATGGTAATTTTTCCAAAACACGCTACTGCTGCTGTCCCTAGCAGATTTATACAATTTACTCTGTAAAGTTCTCATTCACATTTAAAACATAATATCATATATGCCGTCATTTAGAAAAGTCATTGACCTTAACGTATATACATAATTCATATTCATCCCGTTTTAAAACTTAAGACTTACAAAGGAATCAAACTCAAATACTTAAGAACTTACCTTAAATGTCGTCGGACAACTACGAATCGACTATTCCATTTGTTTCGCTTTTCCCTTTTCCGAGTTAAGTTCCTTTCGCTCTTGAGCTAGGTAAAATAAATTGGTTTGTTTAATTACTTAACTAATTTATTTAGATTCAAACATTAATAATTTTTCTTAATAAGAAACATACGACAACTCATTAACAACCATTCATTCACATCTTTATTCTTGATTACAATCGGCCATTATAACATATACAAATGCATATTAACCACTTTGACCGATTGTTCATTAACCACTAATTCATATACATAAATTTTACAACTCAACTCACCCTTCTCCACATTATTTACCTTAATTCACATTCGGAAATCATAGAACACATACTAACGATTTAACGTTACAATTCAAATTTTCACACACCAATAAACACATTCAGCAAAACTTCATTTCAATTTACTTTACTAAATTATTTCTTGGCACCTTTATCACATTTTCACAATCGGCAAAACCATGTTACCAATCTAATACATCAAAATTTACTTATCCAAGACTACATTCAGCATATATATATTCACATAAACACAATAGCCGATCGTTATTTATCATCTAATTCGACTTTCAATAACCTCAAATTATAAACAATATTCAATTCCCTAATTAAGATATCAATTGACAACTTCACAAACAAAGATTAACAAGCTTAGTGCTCATCTAATAACCATTTATAATTTAAAACTTCAAAAGTTCAAAATCTAACATTTTACTCACATGGCCGAATACATGCTTTGCCTCAACTAAGGAAATTTATACACTCACAACTCCATCAATTCATTAACATTACACTCATTCGGCCATTATACAAGCAAATTTAACATCTAAACAACACCTTCCAAAAGCTATCAAATTATCACAATTTAAGAAATTGCCGAATGCACATATGTTCAATAATTCATGAATTTAAACCATGGGTTAACTATACAATACACTTATCAATTTAATTTCATAAACAATTACATAAAAATCACATTAACATACCTTTGATTTATGAAATAACCATGGCCGAATGCCTTGGCTTCTTCTTCTCTTTTTCTTTCACTAGTTACGGCAATGGGGAAAAGAAAGATGAACATACCTTGTTTCTATCACTCTTTCCTTCTTTTAATTATTCTTTCTTTCATAAAATAAAGCCATTAACTATTATCATGCTAAAATAAAATGCATATAATATCTATCAACCATCATTATGGCCGGCCACTAAATTAAAAGTGGTCCATTTGACATGCAAGTCCCCCATGTCAATAACTCATGCATTATTTGGCCACTTTAAATTTCACCTATCACATTTTCAAGTCTTATCACATGGGTCCTTTCTTATAAATTAACACCTAATTGATAAAATCAAGGCACAAAATATTCACACATACAAATTCCACATACAATAAGCACAGAATATAACATCTAATTATTTTTGTGACTCGGTTTTGGGGTTCCAAAACCACTTTCGACTAGGGTCAAATTAGGGGTGTCACAACTCTCCCCCTTTTGGGATTTTCGTCCTCGAAAATTTCTACTGATGCATAGTTTAGGCTAACGTCCTTTTATTGAATTATATCCATATAAATATTAGCTCATCAATAGCAATTGTAATTCATTACTGATTTCGCATATATCTATAAAATCATTTTCTTATCTTAAAACAAATACATAAACATTTCTACAAGTATGCACATATATCTCATTTTCTTGATTTCATAAGCAATAATCACTTAATTTAATTCACAAATGCATTTCAAACACATATTAAGCACATATTAACATGTATAATTCACATCATCAACCCACATATTTGTAACCCACATTTTCATTCATGTATAAGCTGTAACCTGACCGAAAGTACACATATACTCAACCATCCCAATAAATATCCTTTATAACTCCATCATATCTCACTATTCAACTTAATCTATTTCCAACAGAAAATCAACTTCCACATACCTGAACATTGAATTCATTTAGCACATTCAATCACCGTTAACGATACTCGTATACAATCGATTTGGCGTAAAGCCTCATATAGTATACCAGCATGGGATTTATTTTAGCACATAACCCATATATCCAAAATTATCACCATTCATCAGAATTTCTTACCAACTTTCAAATGTCGAAACTTAGACAAAATAATTTCTTGAACATGATTAATCCAATAGTGTTTATTCACAATAGCACATATAATTGCATATACCGAGAATCTCGTATTTATAATGTATATACATGTATCACATACCTTGTCAATTCAATGTCTCGAACTTATTTCATTACCAATTTAGCACAATGTTGTATACTCTCCGATTCTAATTAGTTCACCAGTGTTTAGTCCGTTTAACGAATTTTCTCTTTAGGTCTTACTTGCTATTACAAATCAATGCCATCGTCTCACACGAGGTCATACATGAAACACACTTCGCATACACAGTGCCCACTGACTGATTTCGCACACATAGCGCTCGATTAAAGAACTCGCACAACTAGTGCCTCAACTACTGATCTGGCACACATAGTGCTCGGTTGGAGAACTTGCACACACAGTGCCTCATAATTCTAGCATGAATGCCTTCGAGGTTTAACCCGGATATATCACTAGCACGAATGCTCTTCGGGACTTAGCCCGGTTATATCACTAGCACGAATGCTCTTCGGAACTTAGCCCGGATATATCACTAGCACGAATGCTCTTCGGAACTTAGCCCGGATATATCACTAGCACGAATGCTCTTCGGAACTTAGCCCGGACATATTACCAGCACGAATGCTCTTCGGGACTTAGCCCGGATATAACACCAGCACGAATGCTCTTCGGGACTTAGCCCGGATATATAACTCTCAATTCTCATGTACATATACATATATAACAATACACATTAGTATATCATTTATATTACTTGAATACAAACACAACATGCTTATCGACCATTCAACTTTCAGTTCCATAGCCTCATACAAAGATCACATTTATAGTCGTACACTATTTCAAAATTGCATCACTTATACCCTTATAATTCAATCCAAATCAAAATTCAAATACGAGTACATGATACGTACCTGATTAACTTAATAATTTAAGCATATCCAAGTGAAGTTATATCGCAAATTCTCATAGTCAGAAGCTTGCTACAGCTCGATCGGGATCAAAATTCATTACATTACAACAAACACATTTTAATAGTCAAAAATCATCACACTATCATTTTATCACTTTATGGCATGTATAAATAGACTCACGCGTGCTACGTTAGTCCTAGAATCGACTAAACCGTAGCTTTGATACCAATAAAATTGTAACACCCCTATCCCGTGTCCGTCGCCGGAATAGGTAAAGGGGCATTACTAGACTTGAAACTCATATCAGAACAGTAATTTTTTTTTTTGAAATAAGGAGCATTCCTTTGGGTAAATACTAAAGATAGCTAGGAATACAATTTAAACTTCTATAAGTATACATTTAAAAGATGCCATTTTCGCATGGCTTATATACATTAACCAAAATATTCTTCGGCCACTGGTCTATTCTTTACATGCCATAAAATAATTCAAAACGTAACAGTAAAAAGCAGTGGATAATGATAGTGTGACTAATTGCTGATGATCCCCGAGTCTGTAGCTTCCAAATGAGATCTATAAAACAGAGGAAACAAAGTAAATGGAGTAAGCATTACAATGCTTAGTAAGTTTTAAGCAGTGTCAACAGATAACAATCAAATTATAACATAGTTGTTCGTATTTTTATTTCACTCTTCCTTCGGGCATACCATCCCTCTACCGAATATGCACATCTCATCATATACAATAGACAGATAAACTTTCACATGAAAGTGAGCTCATGTGACATAGATATATTGTATAATTTCACATAACCTCTCACACCGATCCGATGTCACATAGTTATAGGAATAGTCTCATAGATTGCTCACGTATGCATCACATAACTATTTCATGATTTAGTTCAAATCAAGCCCACATATAAACTTGGAGTACATACCTGTTTATCCTTTCGCATTGAATAAATTTATAAGTAATTCTTATTGCGAAGTCTTATAGCTTTAAACTCTACTCGGATTATCGGCGGGACCTTTAGCTCAGATGAAATCTCCACACGAAGTCAGCGGGTCTTAACCCAGACATAGTCACCACATATGGTCATCTGGTCTTTAATCCCAGGTTTACATCATAGAGTTTCATGCATATTTATTCACATGTTACAACATTCACATCGACTATCATATTTGTAATTCATTTACCTTATCAAATATCTAATAAAACACACCCTCCACCGTTTGTCATTTGGCCACAATATATATATACACATCTCATACATATCTCACATTAGCCATTTGGCTTTACCACATATCCATCTCATACACGTTTCACATTAGCCATTCGGCTTTACCTCATATCTATCTCATACACATTTCGCATTAGCCATTCGGCCTTACCACATATATACATGTTCACATTCATCACATTGGCCATTCGACCTTATCTCATATATGCATGTTCAAATTCATCACATTGGCCATTCGGCCTTATCACACATACGCATGTTCACATTCATCACATTGGCCATTCAGCCTTATCACACATACGCATGTTCACATTCATCACATTGGCCATTCGGCCTTATCACGCATATATATACAGGTTCACATTCATCACATTTGCATTCGGCCTTATCTCATATATACACATTCACATTCATCACATAAAATCCTAAATCAAAATATAAAATTTCATGCATTCACATCACAATTATCCAAATATACTTCACATACCACATATACTTTCATGTATACACTTTGTCTTGGCTGAATCTACATCTATCATTTTCCGATGAGTAATTCAATTTCAAGCCATACTATCATTTCATATTCGAATACTTATAAACTTACAATTTCACAAATTTTAATATCAAAGATCCATCTAACACTCATATATCATTTTATAACATCACAATTTAGAATTCACGTATGAGTTTAATCAATAGCTTATGAGCAACTAAAACAAGTTTTATCCATGTTTACAACATGACCACAATTTCTCTACAAGCTGTTTTCCTGAGCAATAGTCGTTAAATTATTTGTAACTAGGGCTACGAAATTCCAAATTATGTGCCGTTAATTTTCCCTGAAAATAGACTCGTATATCCTCTATCCAAAAAATTTTCAGAATTTTTGGTTTGGCCAATCAATACCAGATTTTTCTTAAAATTTCCCCTATTTTACTGCTTGACTACTCTGACTACTCTTCACTAAGAATTTAATTTCTCATTGTACAGAATTCAAAATATGTTTTCGTTTATTTTTTTTGAAACTAGACTCATTAAGGAGTCTAAGCATAAAATTTTATCTTATAATCATTTTTGTACGATTTATAATGATTTTCCAAATACTGAACAGAGGATTTCGGAGCCATTCTGACTCTGTCTCACACAACTTTGAAAATCTCATTATCGACAGCCCCTTTACTTACACGATTTCTTTTATACGAAACTAGACGCGTCAAGCTTTAATTACATAATTTATCCAGTTTTTAACTCAACTCCCACAATTTATGGTAATTTTTCCAAAACACGCTACTGCTGCTGTCCCTAGCAGGTTTATACAATTTACTCTGTAAAGTTCTCATTCACATTTAAAACATAATATCATATATGCCGTCATTTAGAAAAGTCATTGACCTTAACGTATATACATAATTCATATTCATCCCGTTTTAAAACTTAAGACTTACAAAGGAATCAAACTCAAATACTTAAGAACTTACCTTAAATGTCGTCGGACAACTACGAATCGACTATTCCATTTGTTTCGCTTTTCCCTTTTCCGAGTTAAGTTCCTTTCGCTCTTGAGCTAGGTAAAATAAATTGGTTTGTTTAATTACTTAACTAATTTATTTAGATTCAAACATTAATAATTTTTCTTAATAAGAAACATACGACAACTCATTAACAACCATTCATTCACATCTTTATTCTTGATTACAATCGGCCATTATAACATATACAAATGCATATTAACCACTTTGACCGATTGTTCATTAACCACTAATTCATATACATAAATTTTACAACTCAACTCACCCTTCTCCACATTATTTACCTTAATTCACATTCGGAAATCATAGAACACATACTAACGATTTAACGTTACAATTCAAATTTTCACACACCAATAAACACATTCAGCAAAACTTCATTTCAATTTACTTTACTAAATTATTTCTTGGCACCTTTATCACATTTTCACAATCGGCAAAACCATGTTACCAATCTAATACATCAAAATTTACTTATCCAAGACTACATTCAGCATATATATTCACATAAACACAATAGCCGATCGTTATTTATCATCTAATTCGACTTTCAATAACCTCAAATTATAAACAATATTCAATTCCCTAATTAAGATATCAATTGACAACTTCACAAACAAAGATTAACAAGCTTAGTGCTCATCTAATAACCATTTATAATTTAAAACTTCAAAAGTTCAAAATCTAACATTTTACTCACATGGCCGAATACATGCTTTGCCTCAACTAAGGAAATTTATACACTCACAACTCCATCAATTCATTAACATTACACTCATTCGGCCATTATACAAGCAAATTTAACATCTAAACAACACCTTCCAAAAGCTATCAAATTATCACAATTTAAGAAATTGCCGAATGCACATATGTTCAATAATTCATGAATTTAAACCATGGGTTAACTATACAATACACTTATCAATTTAATTTCATAAACAATTACATAAAAATCACATTAACATACCTTTGATTTATGAAATAACCATGGCCGAATGCCTTGGCTTCTTCTTCTCTTTTTTCTTTCACTAGTTACGGCAATGGGGAAAAGAAAGATGAACATACCTTGTTTCTATCACTCTTTCCTTCTTTTAATTATTCTTTCTTTCATAAAATAAAGCCATTAACTATTATCATGCTAAAATAAAATGCATATAATATCTATCAACCATCATTATGGCCGGCCACTAAATTAAAAGTGGTCCATTTGACATGCAAGTCCCCCATGTCAATAACTCATGCATTATTTGGCCACTTTAAATTTCACCTATCACATTTTCAAGTCTTATCACATGGGTCCTTTCTTATAAATTAACACCTAATTGATAAAATCAAGGCACAAAATATTCACACATACAAATTCCACATACAATAAGCACAGAATATAACATCTTATTACTTTTGTGACTCGGTTTTGGGGTTCCAGAACCACTTTCGACTAGGGTCAAATTAGGGGTGTCACATAGCAATTCACTTCAAATAATCATTATCAACTCACCTTAATGTCATATTATGCGAATATAATAAATATAAAACAATTAAATTTATCCCAAATCATATAAACATAAACTGAAAGCTTGTGTCACTCGTCGTCGACTTTCGCCTTTCCTTTCCCTCTTGACAGCTCGACATCATCTTTAGTTGTAATTCAAGGGCCAAATGAAAAATACAAAGAACCAAGCTTTCTCTTTTCTTTATAATGGCTACGGTGGCTTAGGGGATGAGATGACAACTTCCCACTAAGCTAATGCTTAATTAACCTTAATTATTCATTAATTAAACTATTTTTAATTTTAAATTTAATCTTAAACAAATTCATCATTACTGTCCACTACCATTCATTAAATTTGGTTTATTGATCATTTTAGTCCTTTGGATAATTGCTATCTATGTCCACAAGCCTTTTTCTAATTAAAAATCTATAGCGGTTAATTTTTTACAATTTAGTCCTTAGGCCTTAATTAGCCGCTTTTTCGACTAAATTACTTAACTAAATTTCAATTCGTCTATATACTAACTCTATACTGAATTTTAATTCATCTATATACTAACTCTGTAAATATTCATATTTAATATTTATGGACTCAATTTACAGAAACAAGATCCCAAAACTGCATTTTTTTGACACCACTGAAAATCGGATCGTAACAATTTATCTCTTTTTTTTAAATATGTATATCAACTAATTACTATTTAAAATGCATTTGAAACAAAATTCTCAAGTTTATTTTGACAAATGCTTTTTGAATATGGTGTCTTTAGTTAACATTGATATGTACAAGAAATATTTGCTATTTTTTTATATTGTGTATATTAGTTTTTAATATAACATACTAAAATATCCACTCATGCTTTTGTTCAGTTACAATTTTATGTATTATGTGTTGACAAGTAGAAAGTTGAGAGAACCTCAATGGAAAGCATGAATTTCTTGCTAATTTTATGTTATTGCCATTTGACGAATTTGATGTTATTATAGGTATAGATTGGTTGACATTACATGATGCAGTAGTTAGTTGCAAACAAAAGTGGATTTTTTTGAAACATCAAAGCGGTGAATTAATTAGTGTTGAATCTAATAGAATGGATTTGTTACTAACATTGTATCGGCTTTTACTGCTCAAATATTGATCCAAAAAGGCGGTGAAGTTTATCTTGCATATATTCTCGACACCAGAATGTTAGAATTGAAAATAGAACAAGTCCCAACAGTATGAGAATTTACTAATGTGTTTCTAGATGAGTTACCGACGTTACCACCAGAACGGGAGGAGGAATTTGTGATTGATTTAACAATAAGAATAGCTCCGATGTATATCGCACCATACAAAATGACACCAACAGGGTTAAAAGAATTAAAGGCTCAGTTGCAGCAATTAATAGACAGGGGATTCACTTGACCAAGTGTGTCACTATAGGGTACTCTAGTTCTATTTGTTAAAAAGAAAAACAGAACTCTGAGATTGTGTATCGATTATAGACAGCTAAATAAAGTGACCATAAAAAATAAATATTTGTGGCCTCGTATTGATGACCTATTTGATCATTAGAAGGGAGCTACAATGTTTTCGAAAATTGACCTTTGATTAGGTTATTATTAATTGTGAGTCAAAGAATCAGATGTCTCAAAAACTGCATTTAGAGCCCGATACAGACACTATGAGTTTCTTGTGGTGTAATTTTGTTTGACTAATGCCCCTGCTACATTTATGGATTTGATGAATAGGATTTTCCAACCGTATTTAGACAAATTCACGATTGTATTTATCAATGACATATTGATCCATTCAAAGAATGAGACCAAGCACGATCAACAGCCGATAATTGTGCTACAAACTTTGTGAGAAAAACAGTTGTACACAAAGTTTAGTAAATGAGAGTTCTAACTTTTGAGAAGTTGGATTCCTTAGTCATGTGATTTTAATAGAAGGTATTCACATGGATCTAAACAAAATCTTTGTAATTCTCAATTGGAAACCTCTAAAAAATATTACTAGAGTGAGAAGTTTCCTGGGACTAACTAGATATTACAGACGATCCATCAAAATTTTTTTGATGATTGCTTTAATTATTACAGAAAAATGCTAAATTTGTCTAGTTGAAAAAGTGCCAACAAAGTTTTGATCAGTTGAAAACTATGTTAACAAAAGCTCCCGTGTTAACACAACCAGAATTATGGAAGGAATTTATCATTTACATTGATTTTTCGCTCTGTGGATTAGGTTGCGTTTTGATGTAAGAGGGTAAGGTCATTACTTATGCTTCTTCGTAGTTGAGAAAAATAATCCTACTTGTGATCTAGAATTGGTAGCTGTAGTTTTTGCTTTAAAAATCTGACAACATTATTTGTACGACGAGCAGTGTCATATATTCATCTATCATAAAAGCTTGAAATACATGATGACGTATAAAGAGTTGAATTTGAGACAATGTAGAAGGCTCAAGTTGTTGAAAGACTACGATCTGATCATTGAATACCATCTAGGCAAAGTGAATGTTGTTGACGATGCTTTGAGCTGAAAGTCTCTATTTGCCTTGAAAGCATTGAATACTCAACTGGATCTGGAGTGCAACGGTTCTATTCTTTTTTAATTGAGAGGTAAATCAATGTTT
Source organism: Gossypium hirsutum (assembly GCF_007990345.1). Taxonomy (NCBI): domain Eukaryota; kingdom Viridiplantae; phylum Streptophyta; class Magnoliopsida; order Malvales; family Malvaceae; genus Gossypium; species Gossypium hirsutum. The sequence goes on from NC_053429.1 coordinate 44,838,550, forward strand.
CTAAAACAAATCCAGGAATTGCAGGAAAATGATTCTGAATCGCAAGCTAAGCAAGAACTAGTTAAAAATACTCAGACTATCGAGTTTATTATTAGTGATTATGTCAATTTGTATTTTTGAAACCTTTTGTGAGTATTAAATAATTCAACATTGAAACGGGATATCTTGCATGAGGCTCACTACTCAATTCATCCAAGTAGTACAAAAATGTATAATGATTTGAAACAAATATATTAGTGGCCGAGAATGAGACGTGAAATCTTTGAGTTTGTGACAAAGTGTTTAGTATGTCAATAGGTGAAAGCTAAGCATCAGGTTCCATAAGATTTATTACAACTTGTAATGATTCCAGAATGAAAATGAGAGCGAGTTACAATGAATTTTGTATTGGGATTGTCATTGACTCCGAAGAAGAAAGATGTCATATGGTGATTGTTGATAGACTAACGAAGTCCGCACACATTATTCCAGTAAAGAATGATTATTCACTCAAGAAATTAACTAAGTTATATGTTTCTGAGATTGTTAGATTACATAGTGTACCATTGTCTATCATTACTTATTGAGATCCAAGGTTTACCTTCAGATTTTTGGGTAAATTACATGAGGCTTTGGGTACGAAATTAAATTTTAGCACAACATTCAATCCCCAAACAGATGGACAATTTGAACGAGTGATTTAGATTCTCGAGGACATGTTCCAATGTTGCATAATTGAATTCGAGGGTAGTTGGGAGAAATTCTTTCCGTTGGTTGAGTTTGCGTATAGCAACGGTTACCAGTCAAGTATTAAATGGAAACATACGAGGCTTTGTATGGTTGAAAATGTAGAACCTCGTTATACTAGTTTGAGCCGAATAAAGGAAAGATAGTGGGTTTGATTTAGTTCAAGAAACAAAAGAAAAGGTTCGAGTTGTTCGGGACTGTTTAAAAGCTACTTTAGACTGTCAAAAATTGTATGCTAATTTGAAAAGAAAAGTTATCAAGTTTCAAGTTGGTGACAAAGTGTTTCTAAAGGTATTGCCTTAGAAGAATGTTTTATGGTTCGGCCGAAAAGGAAACCTTGATTCAAGGTTTATAGGGTTGTATAAGATTCTCAAGAGAATTAGTCCAATGGCTTGCATATTAGCTTTACCTTTAGAACTTGAAAAGATTCATAATGTTTTTTCATGTTTCAATGTGAGACATTATAGATTAGATGCATCTCACATAATATCTCTTGACGAAGTTGAATGACAACCTGATTTTTCATTCGATGAGGAACCGATAAACATTTTAGCTTGGGAAGTGAAAGAACTCAAAAAAAAGAAGACTATTTTTAGTGAAAGCATTATGAAATTGACATGGTATTCAGGAAGTTACGTGGGGACTCGAAGAAACTATGAAATCTAAATACCCTAATCTACTTTCAAGTAAAAATTTCAATGATGAAATTTCCTAAATAGAGGAAAGTTGTAACAACTTGTTTTCAATTGTGCCAGATACAGTGGTTTTGGAACCCCGTTTTTCGATGATCAAGTTAGTAAATGTTATTATTAAATATTTACGAGTCTATTATAGAATTATATTGATTTACGGTCCTGTAATTTTATTAAATTGATATTTAATTAAGATATAAGGACTAAATTGTAAGAGTGATAAAAGTTTAATTGTTATAAATTTATGATCAACAAGGGATTAATTAAGTAATTTAACCACCTACTAATAATGGCTAGTAGAAGATGATGGATAATTTAACTCAGTTATGTTAATTAAGATTAAGGTTAAGTAAATTAAAGGTTAGTCTAATTAATTATGGTTGATTAAATGTTAATTAGGGTATAAAAGATAAAATAAAAGAAAAAGATGACATAGTGCATCATCATCTTCATTTCTTTCTTCTCTTGGTTGAATATGGATGGAAGCTTAGGGTTTTAAACATTTCAACTTTCAACCTTTGATTGATAAGTGATTTCAAGCTCGTTTTTTCTTTAAATTTTTATGTTGTTGAGATCTCGGGAGCTTAATTTAGTTAACCCAAGCATCGATTTTTGAAACTGTTGAATTTTTGAAATGTCACCATTGCTGGTTCTTGAATTTTTTTTATATGTTATTTGGTTAGATTTTGAGCTTAGTTATGAAAATGGACTGATTTGTAAAGTGAAAATTGTTAGTTTTGGACATAGGGACTAAAGTGTAATAATTTCAGATGTGGCATGATTTTTTTGTAATTATGGGTTTTGGTGGTCTGTAGAAGAATGAAATTGAGATCAGTTTCGAAATCGAAGCTCAAAATTGAAAGTTATGACATTTTCGATTTTAAGGACTAAAATGAATAAAATGCAAAATTTTAGGGAATTTCTATTAAGTGTGTAATATCCCGAATTAGGGCCTAATCGGAATAGTGGTTTCGTGACCACAAATCTGAGATAGAAATAATTATTTTATAATTATTTTGATGGTTATGATATGATTGCATGATTGTGTGAAAATTTCGTGATGAAATTCTATGCCTAAAGTGCTTAAATTGAAAGTAGGGACTAAATCGAATAAGTTGCAAAACTTGCATTCTAGAAGTTTTTAGTATGAAATTGTTTTGGAATATTAATGAGGAAGTCTTAAATAGCAATTTGACCAATTTTAAGTTAATGGACAAAATTAGGACATGGAAGGAATTTTTGGAAAGTTTAGTAGTAAGGGTATTTTGGTCATTTAGTTATTAAAATGAATTAAAAACAAAATTAAAAGCCAATTTTTGTCCATCTTCTTCATTAGGCCGAAATTTCAAGGGTTCTCCATAGCTAGGGTTTGTTTCAAGCTTCCAAGCTCCATAATCAAGAAAGACGTGGAATCGATCTCAATCGAGGAAAAGAAAAGATTGTGGACTAAATTGCAAAATCTTTGTATTTTGGTACCAAGGTAAGTTCATGTGTAAATAATGTAGCATAATTGTTATTTTTAAGTTATTGATATTAATTATGTGTTATGCTGAATTTCATTATGAAATGTATGCTTTGTGGTTAATTTCAAATAATATGTAAATTATGTGAACTACTTGTTAAATATAATTGTTACCGAGTATTGATTTCGGCATTCTACGGAAGACGGCAAGGATAAGTGTTCGAGGAAAAAGCCCGTTTGAACCTTAGGAATAAATTAGGATACAAGTGACATGTCACTAGGATGGTTGAGCATCCGAACTCGTTGAGTTGAGTCCGAGTTCACTTATGGATGCAAATGTCCGAACTCGTTGAGTTGAGTCCGAGTTCGTGAGATGTAACTAGGCATCCGAACTCGTTGAGTTGAGTCCGAGTCTGCTTATGGGCGGGTTACATGATTGCTTGATTGAATATGTGGCACTTATATGCAAATTATCCACGTATCCGAATTATATTCCGATGTGTTCAACGGGTAAAGTTTTACTCAAATGGAGGAATACTCGAGATGAAAAGAGACGTATTGGTAAGTGATGAGAAATGGATATTTTGGACAGGTATGTATTTAACCCTCGGGTTGAGTGTTGATTACAACCACGATAAGGTAATAAGATGATGAAAAATGATTAAAAAATGTGATAAGTGTGTTGATGATATATGCTAATGTTGATTAGTTTGATTGTTTGTTATGTTATTTATTATTTACATATGAACTTACTAAGCATTTATGCTTACTCCCTCCTTCTTACTCATTGTAGTTTTGGACAAGCCAGTTCAGGAGTCGAGATAGGTCGAAGGCTCAGTCACACTATTCGGAAGATTTTTGGTAAATGGCTTGTAAATTTAAGTATGGCATGTATAGCAATATACTTATTTTGTGTAAATGATCTTATGATATGGTGACAGAATGGTTGAGAAGATATTTGATAATGATAAATTATGAAAATGGTAAGTTTAGATTATGTTTGATGTTAAGGAAAATTATTAAGATACTTAGTGCATAAAAACTCATAAGAGGGATGAAATTTGCCATAAACAGAATACTGCAGCAACACTGATGCGAGTTTGAAAATTTACTAAAAATCATAGAAATTGAATTTGGTGATGGATTACATATCAAATTGAAGATTATTATGTCTAGTTTCACATGAAACAAATGAAACAGGTAAAGGAATTATATGTTAGAAGATATTTGAATTTTAGTGAAACAGGGTCATAGCAGTTTCTGAATCCCCTGTTCCTACTTTAGAAATTCACCATAAATTGTAAAGATATAATTAGGTGGTGCATTTTATATAATCAGAATCCTTATTGAGTCTAGTTTTAGGAGAAGCAAACCTCATAGTCATATGAATTTTTTTACAGAGAGAAATGTGGTTCGTAGTGAACAGAGGTCAGACCAGTCAAGTCCTGAAATAGGGGTAACTTTAACTAATAAAATGTACTAATTTGCCCAACCAAAAATTTTATAAAAAAATTAGTAGATAGGTATATGAGTCTAGATTCAGGGAAAATTTACGGATCTTGATTTCGAGTTTCGTAACTCGAGATATGATTTTTCTTGTGTCTGTGACGCAAGTAGCTTAAAAGCTGTGAATGTAGAAACAAATAATCCAAAGTTCTAAAAATGTTAAACTAAGCTTAGTAACACCTCATACTCGACTCCGGCGACGGTCTCGGGCGTGGGGGCGTTACAAAGTGAACATTCATTTTCATATACATATAAAATGATTTTATTTGATATTTGGAATTGATAGTTGAAAATTAATTAATATATAGATTGGGATTTAACTTAAGTCGAGGATAATCAGGAAAAAAAGAAAAATTATTGCAACTAGTCTGTTGATTTTGTTAGGTAAGTTCATATGGTATACTTATGTTTTGAACTTGATATATATATGTTACAATGTGAATGTCTATAATATTAGTGAGTTTTGATTTATTTACAATTTAGTACAAAAAGGGGTGAGATTTGGATTGATTTGAAAACGGATAACTATGGACTTGTACGATGGAAATTGCCCTGGTGAAACTTTGTAAATGTATTCATACACAATTACTGGATGATTTCCAATTATATCGAGCTCCAACATTTGTTACGGGCTTGAAGATACATGTGACACGGATTTAGCCTGAACTAGTAATTTGTTGTCATTTTAAAGGTTTAGCCTGAACTAGTAATTTGTTGTCGTTTTAAAGGTTTAGCTTGGACTGGTATCCTTACATGTATTTATAGCTCTAGCCGAGCTATTTGATGTGTCGATATAAGGTTTAGTCTGGACGGTAACTTGATATGATTATTATGCGCAGCTCAGATGAGCCTTTGATGAAAATTAATACCTGTGTAATTGAGTTGTTTACTGAGTTTCATCAGGTAATACACTAATACGAAAGGTGAAATGAAAATGAAATGTACTGTGTAAACGCTCAAAGAAATCCTAGTGAGAGATTGAAAGTCAATTTTAAACATATGTATATTTATGAATGATATGGGGGTTAGTTCAAAAATGAATATAACTCACCTTGTTTTATTATGCTTTGATGAATAGTAGTTTACCAAATGAATAGTGTTTCAAAACGACAAAATGTCAAATTGATACAAATACCAGTATAAAGTATTGATCTTTGTGGTTAAATATTGATACTTGTATAATTGTATCGGTACAAAATGACTTGTTTTGGATTTTGAAAATTGCCAAAACAGTATCGGTACTTGATCTTAGTATTGATACCTATATTCAAATTTTAAAAAGTTTGCATTTTGGTCCTTCTTCATGCTTAAATCAACTTTAGAGCTTTCGTAAGCTAGATTGAGTCTTAGTTTTGTTTGCAATTCATATTATACATGGAATTATGATGTGAATAGGAGTTTAAGTGAATAATTCGTTATGAATTGAGTGTAATTTGTTTCGGTAACAATAGTAACATTCTGTAGCTCGGGTTCAACGAGTGGACTAAATAAGAAGTATTACGGTATGTGAAAAAAGAATTGGATGTGATTGAGCAAATATATATCTATATATAAAACCTACTCTTTTGGGAGTCATTAGAATAATAGGGTTAAAAATCCTTTTGATTTTTTTTATATTTTAGTTTATATAAAGTTAGTTTAGTATTTTAATTAAAAATTATATATCTGTGCTTTCTAAAATATTTTGTTATGAAATCCATTGGTAGAACTAAAGGTTGAAGCTATGGATCCACGAGCCAAAATGATAGATAAGCAAGAGCCGAGTAAATATGAGCAACAAAAAATTTGTGGCACATTTATCGTATGAAATTTGTTTTATTCCTTTTGTAATGAAAAATATCAAAGAATCGACCAGTTTTCCTTTCACGCTTATGGCTACTCAACTTAAACGTTCTTTATTCCTTTTTATACTTAGTTGATAAATCAATAGCAAATTGTTAAAAAAAAAAGTCCATTCAAAATCTTTTGTTTATTTTTTATATATTAAAACTTTAATTGTATTACAAAATTTGAATAACTATTATTTTATTTTAAAATCATTTATTGAAATGAAAAAAAAGTATATAAAAGGAAAGTAATACTTTTATACATTTACTTTAAAATATTTTTACTGAATAATATAATCTAAAACAATTAATTATTTAAATAGTAGTACTTACACTTGAATACATATAATACAATTATTATAAATTCAACCCCACAACCTTTTAAAGTCATTAAAATAAATGTTTCATTTTTTTAACTATTTTGAAGTTGATCTTTTAAGATAGAGATAAAATTTTAAAATTTTAATTAATTCCTTATTAACTGTGTTTTTTTAAATTTTTTAAAAGAAATTACCATGCTTTTAATTCTCACTAAATTTTGTAACATTCAATTCTCTTTTAATTTATCTCTCATGCTTTTTTCTTTTGAAATAATTTCAATTTTTTTAAAAGATATTTTTTCTCATTCTCGATAAAATATTATATTTTAGTACATTTTTTTATTGAATTTTTAGAATTCTTAATTAGATATATTATAATTCTACATACTAAATTACTAATAATTCTTTGAAATTCTAATTCCATTGAATTTTTCAGTTTTTTAAAATTATAAATGCATCATATATTAGTCTAAATAGATCAATGCATTAAATGATTTCTTCGTTATATCATTAAAATTTTAGTTTCTTTATTTAATATAAAAATGTCTATTATTAATTTACTTTTTTTTTTTTACTATAAACACCTATTAGTTTATGCATATCAAGTACTCAACTTTCTTACAACAAAATTCTTTTGATTTCATTTCTACTACAATCATACTGTAACATATTTTTGGAAAGGGAAGCTAAACTCATTATTAGAATGAATTCAATAGCCGCAATTTCTTGGTGTGTAAAGGAAGATGCTAGACATGGAGATATTGGGAATATTTACTCTTGCATGAAACCGGTCAAGTGAGGTGCTAAGCTGCAAGATTTGTATGGCAAAAAAGGACGGCTGCAGAAGTGATATGTTTATTTGCAAGCCAACATATATTAGGCAATTCACTTTATATTTGTTGTATTGTAGGCCAGCTATTATTATTATTATTTTTTTTTGGGTAATTTACACCAACAGTCACTCAACTTTAGGGTAGGTAACAAAATAGTTACCTAGGTTTTATTTCAGTCACCTAGGTTTCATTTCAGTCACCTAACTTTTGAAAAATAATAAAACAGTCACTAACGTTATAAAAAGTCACTAACCTTATAAAAAAGTGACAAAACAATCACTGACTAACAATTTCTGTTATTGTCTTAATAGAACCGCTGATGTGGTAGTTAACTAGCTGACGTGGCCAGTTAACTTGCCACGTTGGATGAAAAAATTGAAAAAAAAAACCCTAAAAAAGCCATTTAACAGAGAAGAAGAAGAAGAAGAAGAAGAAGAAGAAGAAGAAGAAGAAGAAGAAGAAGAAGAAGAAGTAGCAGCAGCAGTAGCAGAATAAGAAAAGACTGTAAAAAAAAGTATTATTTGCCTAAGTTGGTGGGGTCTGATTCTTTGCAATTGAAACTCCATGTCTCTATGAAAATGGATGAGCTGAGTATTGTATATGGGGATGAATCTCTTCTTCTTCTACTAAACGGTTACCTTCAGAACCAATTACTCGTCTGTCTCTTCTGCTTGGGTGGTATATAGTGCTCATTCTATTCTTTACACAATTTCTGCGTCGAACGTTCTCTCTTGTGGCTTGCCACTTGTATTGCATTTTTCTTGTTTGAAATAAAAAGAAAAAAGAAGTTTGGATGAGACTACTAAAACAACAATTTACCTATAAATTTTCTGATTGCAGGTTATTTATCATGATGGGTGTGATCTTGCTTGTGAGCTCGACGAGACTGATGCGGCACCTTCCATGGCCATTGCAGAACTTAATACCAAGTGGAGCAGACTGAAATTTCAGTCTGAAGAAAATAGGGTCTCATCGAGTCAAAGTTCCTAGCCCAGCTGCTGTTATCCCTGCAGCAGCATTGCACCATCTGATACCAACACCGGCTAAGGCATAAGCAGACAAATATGACAATCTCCGATCAACTTTTGAGTCTTCAGTCTGGGTACTGTTTCCATTTTGGAGGGCACGAAATTTTTTAAGATCACTCTCCCACTAAGTATTGTATATGGGCATGAAATGGATGAGCTGAGTATTGTATATGGGGATGAATCTCTACCTGTCTCTATGAAAATTCTAGGATTTCAACAAATTAGGCAAATAAGACATTTTTTTTACAGTCTCTTTTTTTTTCTGTTGCTGCTGCTTCTATTTGACAGTTTCTATGAAAATTCTAGCCCACTAACTTAGGCAAATAATACTTTTTTTTAGAGTCTTTTCTTATTTTGCTGCTACTGTTGATGCTTCTTCATCATCATCTTCTTCTTCTCTATTAAAGGGCTTTTTTAGGGTTTTTTTTCAATTTTTTCATCCAACGTGGCAAGTTAACTGGTCACGTCAGCTAGTTAACTTGCCACATCAGCGGTTCTGTTAATACAGTAACAAAAACTGTTAGTCAGTGACTATTTTGTCACTTTTTTATAATGTTAGTAACTGTTTTGTTATTTTTCAAAAGTTAGGTGACTAAAATGAAACCTAGGTGACTGAAATGAAACTTAGGTGACTATTTTGTTAGCTACCCTAAAGTTGAGTGACTGTTGGTGTAATTTACCCTTTTTTTTAGGGGGGTGTTGTAGCCCGTTGTTTGATTGCTTTTTCATACATCATTTCATTTATGATTTATACATTAATGTTGTAGAGTAATTAGACCTGATCATTTGTTGGGTGATCTGTCCAAACTCGAAGGTCGTTCGAAAAGTGGGAGGGTTTAGACAAAAATATAAGTCCGAAAAATGGGTTTGGCTAAAAAATAATGCCCATTTTCTAAACAATCCAGGTCTCAAGTAAGATTTTTTTGGCCTGGTTCGGCCCGAATTTGCCTAAAATTTTTACTTTTTTTTTTTGCTATTGTTTGCTGCCATTTTAATGTTGTTTTGCTACCATTTTGTTATTATATTGTTAATTTTTGTTCTTATTGTTTGAATATTATATAACTATTGTTTTATTATTAATTTTGCTACTATTTTAGAGACATTTGCTTACTAAGTTGCAACTATCTTAGTGTTATTTAAGTATAAAGACTTTTTTTAATGTATTTTCAATTTGCTGGGGAATATTTATTTTAATGTTTTTAGTGTATTATGTGTTATATATTTTTTAATTTTTTTATATAAAAATGATATAATTTTCTAATACAGGCGGGCTGAGCTAAACTCGAGTTTAGAATTTTTTATTTGGACCAGGCTTGGACAAAATTTTAGATTTATTTTTCGAATAAAGCCGAGCAAACGGATCTAAAATTTTACATTGACTTGGCTCAGCTTGACCTAACTCACGATAAAGTCTATGTATAACCTATGTTTGATTCATTTAAATAATATATTTTCTTAGAAAGAAAATGAAATTAGTGTAATATTAAAATTTTAATGGGTTTTTATATTTTTTTTCAATGTTTCAGGCATATTATCTTTCATTATTAATTTCGACTATTCATTTATGATATTTGAATGAATTATAATTGTTTGTAATCGTAAAAGTTCTATATTTTAGTAGTTGTATGAGCAAGGAAATTTATGTAACAAACTACTTTTTTTTATTATATAAATGCTAAATTGAATTTATTATTACATTATAATTATTTAAAAATAATTCTATTATAAACATTACAAACAACTTAAAACATTGAAAATAAATTAAATTGGACTAGTGGCTTTAATATTTATATGTATGTATAAATATAAATATATATACTTCAAAATTAAATAAACTCAACCCTTTTTGAGCCATTAGTATAAATAATGGTCTAATTTTTATTTTAGTTTAATCTTATATTTTCATCTCTTAAGATTTTTGAAGGAAATAAACAGGGTTTGATCTTTTAATTAAGTAAATATAATTAATTTGGTCTTTTAAAATAAAGATAAAATGCAAAATTTTGAATTAATTCATTTTGTTATGAAATAAAGATAAAAGAGGATAAAGAACAAAGAAATTGGGAAAGTAAACGAATAACTATTTTATTGATCAATAGAGATGTATACAATGCTTCTCTAGACTCTATATATATAGACATAAGAAAAATAAATGAGATAAAACTCTACTTCTAATTAATATTAGAGTCCTAAAGTACATCAAACTTATATTGATCTTGATGGACATCCACTTAATGATAAGATATTCAAACACTCCCCCTTAGATGTCCACTGGTAAATAATGTGTCTCATTAAAACCATACTAAGATAAAAATTTTAAAAAAAAAGCCTTATGGGAAAAAATTCTTAGTGAATGAAAAATAGGACACATATGTATACACATAACATGCTGTCTTGTTAAAAACCTTACTAAGAAAACCCAATGGGACAAAAATTTAGTTAAGGGAAAAAGAGTACAGCGCGTATTTACTCCCCCTCATGACAACATCACATAATATATAATATTCTAGGTATTCCAATCCTGAAAACTGGCTTTTCAAATTATCACTTCAACGTATTTGTAAAGTATTTAATCATCTTTTTCATGAATTAGGCTTGAAATTGATAGATTTTAAGCTTAGATTATAAAAATGACTAGATTGAAAAGTTAATTTAGTTTTTTGTTAACTTTGTTACATTAGGGACCAAATTGAATAAATAAAAAACCTTTCATGAAAGTATGTTAGAAATAGAAAATATAAGTCCCTAATGAGAATAGGTGGAATCAAATTTTAATCTGAAGCTAGGAATTGAAAGTTATGTTTATCCTGAGTTCAAAGACTAAATTGAATAAAATGTAAAATATAGGGGAAATAAAAAAATGGATTTATATAGGATCATGCATATCATGAAATTGTGTGAAAATGTTTGGCATTGATTTGGTAAAGCATTATATGTCTCTATGGAGACCCTGGTGTGGTGGAGGGATGTATTGTATATGTATATGCATTTGATGCCTACTGGTTTTGCACTTCAGTGCCCTGGTGTAGTATAGTTTAAGATCTCATAAGCTACCTAGTGTGGCTTATTTAACTCGTGTATTTAAGTCTATTTTACTAGGGTTCCATCAGGCAAAACATTATAATTGAGATTGGGAATTTGAAAATGTAATGAAAATGGATTTGATAAAATGATTTGATATGGCATTGAAATGAATAATGTGAAATTGGTATAACATTATAGTTTGATAATAAAACATGCCATTGAAATAAATTAAGTAAAATTAACATTATCTTGTGAACAGACAATAGAATTTGACATTGAAGTGAGTTATATGATAGTGATATAAATTGGTTACGATTTGAGCTTTGCTTATAAGGTTTTTGTGTATGAGTACTTATGCTAACCTTGTTGTTATCTAAGTGCCATGTCCTAGCCAAAACTTATAGTAACACCCGTAACCCATATCCGTAGCTAAAACAAGGTTACGAAGTATTACCAGAATTTATAGGCCAAATACAAATATTCATACCATTTAACATTCATATTAGAAACTAATCATAATCAATTATATTGTCCCTTGTATAATCCCTCGAGGCCTAAAATATGCATTAGAACCAAGTCGGGTCTAAACTGGATATTCAAAATTTTTTTTCAAAATTTCAAAAAAAATTTCTAGGTGCAAGGGACACATGCCCGCGTGGGCAGGCCGTGTGGCTCACACAGTCAAGAGACATGCTCGTATCTCAGAGCATGTGGGCATTCGAATTAGGGGCACATGGCCGTGTACCAACTCATGTCCAAATTGGGGCACTCACTGACTTGGATCACACGGCGAAGCCACACGCTCATGTGCTAGGCTGTGTGAAAAATTTTGGGTATTCTATTTTGCAATTCACAAGATGTAGAGGACACACGGCTAAATCACACACCCATGTGCTAGGCCGTGTGTCACATACGGCTGAGACACACGCCCGTGTCTCTGCCCATGTGGACGAAAATAGGCTATTTCCAAGGCCACATTTCTCACCCTATTTGTCTTCAACCTACATTATCACTTTAACATATCATCAAGCCATACCAAAGCATTCAAATCAGACCAAAATCTAGTTCGTAATGCCACATATAATCAAGTAATTATACTTACCTATTTTCCCAATCACATATATAGACTTATTTGTACTAAATCTACCAAATCAAACAATGCTTCAATATGTCTATTAGTATTCATCATTCAACCATAACAAATCAAACATCAAACATATTAAGGTCGTATTTATACATATCAAAATATACCAATCACAAGCCATACCAATGGCTATTTTCAACCAACCATTTTCATGCCATCATTGGCCAAATTTAGCTTTAGCATATACATGCCATTATAACCAAAATTTAGTTTACTGTATATACCAAAATGAGTTGATGGATAGTGTGAGATATCTCCACGAAGCTTCCAACCCAACGAGCGTCCAAATTACTATGAAATAGAGAAAATAAAACAGAGTAAGCATGTAATGCTTAGTAAGTTTGTATAACGGGAACTTAACTTACCATTTAATTCACATTAAAGGTAAGCAAACTAAACATGTTCAAACCAATTTAGCCAAATGCCTAAATACATATCCTCACCAATCATTTTAGTCATGTATTTCATAGAAATATCAAGAAACATATATGAGCTCAATAATCAACAAATTTCCATATACATTTTATTTTCCACATCATGTGTCCATATAACATGTACAAAACATTTACATATATTTTAGATTTATTTAGGTAATAGTTCCTTTCGAACCCATGTTATCTCATATTAGAACTTTGCTTGTTGAACCATTTAAAATGTCGATGGATACATGGGTAGTATACACAAAGTGTAAAAAACTGTAAATCGTCTATTCGTGTATTATCCGTCACCACATATTCAAGAATGCTCATACGAGCACATAAATGAGAAGCTCTTTCGAGCTATATAATAGGAAGCTCATGTGAGCCATGTAACGGGAAACTCTAGAGAGCCATTAATGGGAAGCTCATACGAGCCAATATCGGGAAGTTTAAGCGAGCCAGTATCAAAAAGCTTCGGAGAGCCATTAATCGGGAAGATCATGAAAGAGCCTTTAATTGGGAAGCTCCGAAGAGCCATATATCGGGACACTCATAAGAGTTGCGGTGTGTCCACAACACATATAGGATCACAACCAATTGGAATGCTCGAAAGAGCTATTAACGGGAAGCTCACAATAACCATATAATAGAAACTCATGAGAGCTAATAACGAGACACTCTTTCGAGCTGTGGTGTGTCCGCAACACATGCAGGACTACAACCAATTCGAGAACCCTATATCCATCGAATTTTATTTATTCAAACGAGACTTAATACTTGTTGATCATCGTCGGATATGTAATTAATTTCATACATGGAAATTACATAATTCACATGCACAACATTCAATTCAAACATATAAATATACAATTTAGTTACACGAACTTACCTCAACAATGTTCGTGTACACAAAAGCTACTAATTCGTTACTTTCTCTTTTCCATGATCTAACTCTGTATTTGATCTATTCAGATCTATAAGAATGAATATAACATCAATTTAATACAATCCATATTCAACTCAATCCAATTCACATCTTAGGTAAAATTACCATTTTGCCCTTATACTTTTGATTAATTACGATTTTATCTCTAGGCTTAGAAAATGAAATTCATGCAATTTAATGCTTGTTCCAAGCCTGGCCGATTTTAAATTTAGAAATTTTTCATGAATTTTACATCTTTTCAATTTAATCCCTAAATCATAGTTTCATCAAAATTCACTTTACAAAAGTTGTTCATCTATCAACAACCTTTCATTTTCTACCATAAAACTTCATAATTCTACTATATTCATCCATGGAAAAATCCTAACGCTTTCATAACTTTGTAAATTAATCCCCGAGATAGCTAGATTAAGCTATTACGATCTCGAAAACATAAAAATTACTAAAAACGGGACAAGAATACATACCTAATTAAGCCAAATATGTTTGCCACCTTCAAGCCCTTCTAACTAGGGTTTCCATGTATCTTAATTTTGGAAAGATGATATATAATGATGATATTTCTTATTTAATTAATTTATCATCTTTTATTAATTCATCTTTCCAATTTAGTCCTTTTCTTTATTTAATTTTCCAATGATGACTAATCATACTTATCTACTAAATCCTCTTAATGATCTATTTGCCATATAAGGACCTCAAATTTTGAATTCCATATCTATTTGATACTTGTAGCTACTAGAATTCAACTTTTGCACTTTATGTAATTTGGTCATTTTCATCAAATTAAACATGTAATTGGTAAAAATTTCTTTACAAAATTTTCATATGAAAATTTTATCATTATGCAAACCATGCAATAATATTAAAATAGTTTTTCTTCCGAACTCAAATTTGTGGTCCCGAAACTACTGTTCCGATTTCACTAAAAACTAGTTGTTACACTTATGCCAAACCATTGTAGCTAATATGCTTATATTTTACCAAGGTAAGTTTTGTATTTTCCATTTAAACTGACTAAGCATTTTAAATGCTTTGTAACATCCCGAATTAGGGTCTAGTCAGAACAGTGATTTTGAGACCACAAATCTAAAGTAAAAATAATTATTTTATGATTACTGGATGATCCTTGATATGATTTCATGTTTGTGTGAAATTTTCATGAAGAAATTCTATGCCTAAAGTGTCTAATTTGACTTTAGGGACTAAATTGAATAAGTTGTAAAACTTGTGTTCTAGAAGCTTCAAGCATGAAATTGCGTTAGATTATTAATTAGAGGTCCTTAAATAGCAATTTGACCAAGTTTCAAAATTTTGAACAAAAATGGGCATGAATAGGAAAATTTTGAAAGAAATGCCTTAATGACATTTTGGTCATTTGGTTAATAAAAGAATAAAAAGGGAAAAATCAAGCAAAAATCTTATCCATCTTTCTCCCACCTTAGCCGAAATTTTCAAGGGCTCCATAGCTAGGGTTTTCAACATTTCAAGCTTGATTTTAAGTGCTTCTAAGTCCCGTTTTTAATGTTCTTTACATTTTTGAAGTTGTCATCAACTGATCTAGCTATTTCTACCATTATTTTGAGCTAGGGTTCATATTTAAAAACTTAACCATGTGTGACATGCATGTATTTTGATGTTTAATGGAGGAATATGAATGTTTGACGTGTGATAAGCATCTTTTACTAAGTGATTTTTAGTGAAAATACCTAAAAAGGACTTATTTTTAAAAGATGAAGAAATGGGTAGTAGAAATGTGGTTTAACGAGAAATATGGGCTGATATGAATTAGAATATGAATCAGCTAGGCTTGGGTAACAAAGAAAATGCATGCATTTCATTTTATGAGCCTAGGGACTAAGTGTAAATAAGTGAAAATTTAGGGGTAAAAAGATAATTTTACTAAAGTATGTGTTATGGGTCGATATGAGCAATGTGTGTATTGAACAATTTAAATTTGGCATTATAGATTAAGAAAAACGTGATTCGGATCTTGATCAGGGGAAAAACAAAGTTTATGGGGGTTAGGTTCGTTTCTATCATTTTGTACCAAGGTAAGTTCTTTTGCAAATAATGCAAATACTTTAAATGCTCTAATATTGCATGTATGGTAAGTACATACATATTTAATGTGATGTTGTATCATGTGTTTGTTGCCTAAATTTTATCATGAATTATGCTTTGATTATTCCAGGAGTATGTGATTTGTGTTATGAGCTTTGAAATCTACATTACGAGCAAGTTCTACAGAAATGTGGTATCGAAGAATCCCGTTTGAACCTTAAGAATAGTTTAGGATACAAGTGACATGCACTAGGAACTATGCGATCTGAACTCATGAGTTGTGGTCTGAGATTCTAGGTACTGTTCTTGTATGTTTTACCGGGGGCTGGGTAGTCTGGCATGTGTTGCGGATACCTGATAGCTTGTGTGAATAGTTTGTGTAGCTACATCCTGACCGATAGCTTGTGTGAGCAAACCCGTGAGTAGCTTGAGTGCGAGCAACATGTGATATGTGATATGAGGTAGCGTTGGCTGCATATGAGGCACTTAGGTGCGAGATTCTGATGTATCCGATGATATTCCAAGTGTTCAACGGGTAGTTCTAAGAGAATTTAATAGGTAATCTTGATGAATATGTCAAAAACAAGAAAGTATGTTATTATGTGCAAGTGGGCATAGGTATGTACATCGAACTCATGAGAATGACATGAGATATGATGAACTTGTGGTAAGAATATATATATATGTGAAGAATGAGTTTAAGAGATTTGATAAAATGCAAGATTATGTTCATTATATTAAATGTATGATTAATACTTGTTTAAGTTGCATTTTATTTGCATGTTAACTTACTAAGCTTTAATGCTTACCCCATTCCTTTCGTTTTCTTATAGTGTCGCCAAGCTAGCTCGGGGATCAGAAGACGTCGGAGACTTGATCACACTATCAATTGAATATTTGGGTATAGTTAGTCTCATCATTTTCAGTATGGCATGTATAAGGACTTGGCTCTTTTTGTTATGTGTCATTTTGATTAGCCAAATGTGTTGGCTCATAAAGGTATTATGATTATTTTGTATATGGCCATGAGAGGTGGCTCATATAGATTATTTGGGTTGTAACACTAATTATTTGTGCATGCATACAAATGTGTTATGATTGATGTGGTTGCTTGATGGATGTGTGGTGAAGTGTGATTTACATGTTATATGTATGTGTTTGATGAGGCTCGTGATTGTTTATGTTAATGAGTGTGATGGATAGCATGTTTGATTAATGTATGAAATATGATCAATGGGTATGACAATAATTGAGGTATAATGATGAATAGACATGAAATTGGTGTGGAATGCCATATGAAGCCTAATGGTTTAAGTATGTGATATGTTGACACTACTAAGTCATAAATGACACTACTAAGTCATAAATTAACGATGTATGTGAATGCTTGAGTAACAAAAGGTGCCATGTTGCATGCTATGAAGATAGTGCAGGTAGGTGAGTGTTCAATGGTTGCAAATGGCTTGGAAAATAGCCTAGAATTTGTCCACACGGTTAGACACACGGGCATGTGTCTAGGCTGTGTGTGACACACGGTCTGCCCCATGGGCGTGTGATCTGGCCGTGTGTCCCCTGCACCCTAATTAGGCAAAACAGAATGCTCAGTAGTAAACACATCGGCAGAGACACGGTCGTTTGTCTCAACCGTATGAAAGACATGACCTTAGGACATAGATGTGTGCCCAGGCCGTGTGAAGTCTACACTTGATTTTTGGAATTTAATTAGCCACACGGTATAAGCACACGGGCATGTGACTTGGCCGTGTAACCTTAATTAGTTGATGAGATCATAAACTGAGAGTTACACGGGTTGAGGACACGGGCGTGTCCCAAGCCACACGGGCCTGTGTGACCACACGGCCTACCCACACGGGCGTGTGACTCTCCAAATAAAGAAAATTTTCTAAGTCTTCCTATTATTTTCAAAGTTTTCGGTTTAGTCCCGAACCACCCTGATGTATGTTTTGGGCCTCGCAGGCCCATATAAGGGACATTTTGCACATGTATGAATGAATTTGATTTGAACAAAAATTTTATGGCTCGATTTTGTATGATTGGTTATGTTTAAGTCTGGTAATGCCTCGAACCCTGTTGTAATGCTCGGGTTTGTGCAAGTGTACACAGTCGTTATCAAGTAATAAGTAAGTATCGAGTTCTCGTCTCCACAAGGATTGTATTTGTGCTAAGTCAATTAATTATAAAAATATTATTAGCAACTTGGTAAATAATTTGGAAGTATTGATTAAAAATATGTAAAATTAATCTAGATGCAGTGATCCCTAATGTGATTTATCCTAACATGCAACTATATGAATGAAATAAATTTTAGCATAATTAACACAATAAGCAACAATTATAACATAAATAAGCTAGGACAATTACTTTAATTAAACTCAATTTATTATCAACATGCTTATCAATATTCGGAAAAACATTCCATGGCAACTTGATCTTTCATGAGTTTGGAAACCATGTTAGGTCCTTTCAGAATCCTTTACTTAGTAAATACGGATTTTATTGATCCTTATTTACTAAGGGTTTCTTAGTATTTGTGCAAGGTAACAGGAACGTGTTAGGTTTGAAATAATTTATTCACACAAAGCTAAAAACTATGCAGATAATAGAGCCTAGTTAGGGTTGTTATGCAACCTGTAATTTAATCGGGTTATGCTACGAATCCCGACGTATTATGGTTCGACACAATTCGACAATATCAAGCACGGCCTAAGTTCGAGGGGCCCAAGTTCAAAATGAAGCCTGATCTTAAATTTCAACGAGCTAAATTCAGCCCGATTTTAGCTCAATGAGCTCGTTTGCTCATTTTTCTAGTTTATTTTAATTTAAGCATTTTATTAGTTGCTGGAATAAATTAATTGAGTCTAGTTAAACTTAATTAAATCAGCTCAATAATTTGGTTGTGTTATTTTTAATAAATTAAAATCTGGACATTTTTAATTATGTTTAAATGTGTTAGTTAAATTAGTTAATTTGCTTAGCTCATAATTATGTTTAGTTTAATAATTGGGTTTTAATATGTTCCAGCCGAAATTAATATGTCTGAATTGGGACATGTTTTAATTTGTTTTAGTACAGCCATTTAACTTGTCTTAGTTTAGGACACATTTATTTCTTGTCCAGCCGAATGTGGTTTAAATTTGCTGTCAATTTAATATGTTCAAAGCTGATTAATTTTGGTTTAAATGTGCAGCTATTTTAAACATTAAAGGAGCAAGCATGCCGAATTCAATGTGCTTATTGCTACAGCTGAATTAATTAGTGAACAAGGCATGGACGGCACATTAAAGAGCTGCTGGTGCATAGGGGCATGAAACGTGATTAATGCATTAAAAAGCTGCTGGTGCATGAATAGCCTAGGAGCATGAAACGTGATTAATGCTTGAAGGCTGTTGGTTGGTGTTCCCAAATGGCCATTCAGTCAAAAGATGGCTGAATATTCAATGTTCCAAGCTGAATTAAAAGGCCAGCTGTTGTTTAAGTTTCTCTAGGTGCTTTTTCGGGAATAACAAGGGCCATGGCTGACTATAATTAATCCCATTCAGCTGCTCACATTCAGCTTCTATATCTATTGTCCATTGGCGTCCTCAATGAGCATTTAAGCTGCCCAAGCCTATCCAGCTGGTCAAAGCAATATATTTAATATCATGCACTCTCTTCGGCCGAATATTACAAGATTTTTCAGCTCATTTAATTCTCCAGCTGATGAGGAAACTTCTAAGAAAATTCTCAACTCTTCTAGTTGAATTACAAAGTGACCATTCGGCTTTCTAGGTGGCTGATTAGCTCACCTTTATTTTAAATGAAACCAGCTGCATGAAGACACCTTGGAAGCTGTCCAAATACGTTCTTAAGGCTGGAGGAAGCATCCTATAATTTCCTAAATTTTTCTGGAAATTTCAGCTCATTTAAAGGTTTAATTAAGTGACCATTCAGCTACTTTTTGAGGCCATTCGGTTGACCATGTTTTAGGCTATAAATAATTGTTAAATTTCATTTGTAAAAGGTTAGACATTTGTTAGACTTTTCACTTAATGAAACTCTGTTAAACTTTCATGGAATTTGTGAGATTTCTTTCTCTCATATTTCATTGAGGACTTCGTTGGCTTATCTAGGAAGCCTAGTGGCGTCAACCCTGTTCTTCACTATCCCGAACTTATCACTATCAAATAGTGTGGCGTTCACCCATATACCGAGGTTCCTACTTTGCTAAGTAGCGAGTCGAGGTTTATCACTTTCATCCTCCACCTTGAAAGCCTATAAGCATTTGGGTCGATATTTTCTAATATTGGTTCGTGCTTGTTTTCAAGAACCCTTTTCTTCCATATCCATCAACCTATACATATTATTCTTATCCATAAACCATCATAGAACCATTATACATAGCTTCCGTCCTATTTTTCCATCAACTTCATTTCAAAAGTGAATTGAACGATACTTTCTCGTAGACGATCGGGCAACTCAGCATACGACTCGACTCTCCCCGAGGTGGTTCGTATCAGGTTAGGATCTAAATTGAGCATGCACATTTCAATTATGTGTCCATTAGCCGTCATCTGGTTAGGATCACTGAACTAATTCAGGTGCATTTCAATCACGTATGAATGAAATATATACTTGATTTTAATTGAAAACATGATAGATTGAGGCACAAACATTATAAACATGAATCAAATAAATATTATTCAATCAAAATAATCATCCTAGATTAAATAAAATTAAGCTATCATTGTTGTAAACAAGAACAGTAAACACATAGCAAACATCTTTAAATTAAATTAAAGAAAAGAAAGGTTAAACTTAATTCAGAGTGGCTGTCACCCAAGATTCTGACTGACGAGGCTCTTTCGTTTCTTTGTTTCGCTCTTTTGCTGATGGCTCTCCAAGGTGGTCTGTAACATCCCAAAATAGGGCCTAGTTAGAATAGTGGTTTCGGGACCACAAATATGACATCAAAATATTTATTTTATGGTTATTCTGAGGCTTCAAATGTGAGAATATACATGAGTTAAAGTTTCGTGAAGAAATTCTTTGAGTAAGGTGTCCAATTGAAAATTAGAGACTAAATTGAATAAAATTGCAAAACTTGGATTCTAGAAGAAATTTATATGAAATTGCTTTAGATTATAAATTAGAAGGTCTTGGAGAGCAATTTGCCCAATTTCTAAGTTTTTGGACAAAAATGGGCTTGCATGGATGAAATTTCAAAGAAAGGGCTTAAGGGCATTTTGGTCATTTGGCATATTAATGAAATAAAATGCGAAAAAAAAGGCAAAAATAAGCCATTCCTCTCCCTTTTCCAGCTGAAATTCCCAAGCCACCATTGCTAGGGTTTTTAAGCTTTTCAAGCTCAATAGTAACTGCTCCCAAGCCTCGTTTTTAATGTTCTTTGTAATTTTGAGATCCTGGTAGCTTAATCTCTCCATTTCTACCCACATTTCATGCTAGGGTTCATGTTTAAAAATTTACCCACTCACGAGTTTCTTGTATTTTGATGTTTTATGGAGGAATATGAAAGTTTGAGGTGTGTTAAACAATTTTTCCTAGGTGATTTTCATGAGAAACCCCTAAAGGGACCTTTTTGCAAAAGTTGTAAAATGTGTTGTAGAAATGTGAAAATAATGGAAAATGTGGGCTACCATAAGAGGGAAAAGTGTTTGGATAGGCTTGAGTAAGGTAGAAATGTCATGCGTGTCATTATATGAGCTTAGGGACTAAATTGTAAAAATATGAAAGTTTAGGGGCAAAACAGTCATTTGGACTGGGGGTGGAATTTAGACTTGAAATGTATAATGTGGATGGTTAATGATCTATTTTTATTGTTATAGACCTCGAGGAACAAATTTCAGAGGTCAATCGAGGAAAATGAAAGGTTTCGGAATAATTGAAACACGACACCGAAATGAATACCAGGTAAGTTCGGATAACTGAAAGTAAACACTCAATGTGCCTAATTATATGTTTTATGAATGCATGATGATTGCATTTATTAATAACATGAAATTCTATGAAATGCATATTTAAGTATAAATTGTGATAAATGTCTCGGTTGAGGTTAAAAAGGGAATTCGATGGATAAACCATGATTGACATGTGTAATGAGGTCCTGCATGTGTTGCAGTAAGGATTTAGCCTGGACGGGTAATTTGTTGATCTCATTTATAAAAGGAACTAGCCCGAACGGGTGTTCCTTTGAATGGTCGAACCCCCCGAAGAATATGTGTGCATTATGGATTTAGCCCGGACGGGTAATCCGATTAGGATCTGAATTTAGCCTGGACTGGTAATTCAGATTCCAGCTCGATAGAGGTGTTTGTCGTTATAAGGGATTTAGCCTGGACTGGTAATCCCGACATCACCTTATGAGTTCATAAAATGGGGGATTTAACCTGGACTAGTAATCCCGTTATATGATGTGAGGTTCGCGGGAGTGCATATCTGAAACGGTCATTCATACGAATTGACAGTTAATGGGTATTCCATCAAGATTTCCTAGAAACTCGACGAGATTAATGTGATATATATATACAAATGAGATGTTGAATGATGAGCTCATCTAAGATAACTTTCATAGTGCATTGTTATGTGACTAACTCATTGATTGAGTATAAGTGATAGGGAAGCCATCCTATGCTCATTGAATTTATTGCCCAATTTGATTGCATGCTAATTACTTGGTAAGTTTACTTTCTGGTTATTCGAGCTTACTAAGTGTGGAAATGCTAACCCCTCTCTTTTCCCTATCTCATAGAGCTCAAGGACTCGTAAAGATTGGAAGATGGCTGGAGAGTCAGCATACTATCAAATAGACTAGCTTTGGTATAAAGACATTTCTAAATTGTTCAATGGCATGTATAGGTCTTTTGAGTATTTTGTTATAGGTGTCATTTGATTTTCCAAATGAAGGCTTGTAAAGATAAACCTATCTTTTTGTTTATGGCCATAGAGATCGGCTTGTTTTGAAGTAGGGTAAAACCTACAAAATTTCCATGCAAGTTTATAATTATGTGCGATGGTTGAATTCTAATTGGCAATGAGTCATAAGAACGAGCCAATCTTGAATGTATTAAAGTAGTATGACAACCCACTAATACAAGATTGGAAAAATCTAGCATGTATAAAACCAATGATATGAGATTTCCATGCAATAAATTTTTACAAAGATCATTCATGAGAGTATGATCATGTTTTACTTTGTTTTTAATAATCGTTAAGTATAAGTGTTAAAAAGGTGTGACTATAGGCTTGGAAAATAGCCTATTAAGGTCCACATGGTTGGACACACGGGCGTGTGTCTAGTCCGTGTGTGACACACGGCCTCTCCCATAGGCGTGTGGCATGGTCGTGTGTCCCCTGTATCTAAAATTGTAAGTCTGTTAAATGAACACGGGATAGACACATGGACGTGTGTCTTGGTCGTGTGAATTTAACAGAATGCTCAAGTCTTGGGCACAGGGTGACTGCATGGGCGTGTTTCAAGCCACACGGGTGTGTGTGACCGCACGGCTCCATCACACGGGCGTTTGACACTTTAAAATAAGGGAAATTTTCCAAGATGCCCAAAGTTTATCAAATGTTCTCGGTTTTGTCCCGCACTATTTCTAGGTATGTTTTAGGTCTCAGAGACCTGTTTAAGGGACAAGATGTACATAATTGAAAAGTTTTAAATTTGAGAGCTACTTGGTGACTCGATTTAAAATGTTTATGAATGTGAAATTTCGGTAATGCCTCGAACCCTATCCCGGCGTCCGATACGGGTGAGAGATGTTACATTTAGTGGTATCAAAGCTATGGTTTAGTCAGTTCTAGGACTACCGTAGAGACTATTGAGGTTTGCTATACATGCCATTATCCGAACATTGATAGTCTTACATCTCCTAATCATTTAAATTGTTTTGAATATAGCAAATGTCTTCCAATCAAGCACAAGATGAGTCCGAGGGAGCCGAGAGCCATGCTCTAGCTTCCGTGCAACGAGCTATATCTAGTAGTAGAAGGCTTATGTCTGAAGGCCGAGAAGAGGCCCGAGCTGCCTTCTTTGATATAATGGACAAATGGTTTGAGGATTACCTGAGGAATCGCCCCAACATAACAAAACCTCCCCTGCCCCTTAACCAACCTGATGAGGGTGTGCCACGAGGTATGGCACCGGTAAGAATTGGTAAAGTCCCTGTTGAAAAGCTTAGAAAGTATGGGGCTGAGGAATTTAGAGCTAAAGTTGATGATGATGCTGAAAGAGTCGAGTTTTGGCTTGAGAACATTACACAGGTGTTAGATGATTTTTCGTGTACACCTGAAGAGTGTTTGAAGTGTGTCGTGTCCCTCCTGAAAGATACTGCGTATCGTTGGTGGAAGACTGTATCCTCGGTAGTGCCAAAAGAAAATATCACTTGGGATTTCTTCCAAGCAAAGTTTAGGAAGAAATACATTAGCCAATTGTTTTTAGATTCGAAGAGAAAAGAGTTCCTGAAGCTCAAACAAGGGAACAAAACTGTAGCAGAATACGAACGAGAGTTCGTGAGGCTAAGTCAATATACAACTGAATCGGTCCAAACCGGGTCAAAAATGTGAAAACGCTTCGAGGAAGGTCTGAATGAAGAAACTAAGTTGTTGATTGGAATCCTTGAAATACGAGAGTTTGTCGCATTGGCTGATCGGGCCAAGAAGGCCGAGGAGCTTAATAATGAAAGAAAACAAGCTAAGAGAGAAGCTCGAGTTACGAGCAAGAGGTCCAGCGGTAAAACACTCTCGTTTTCTATGAAGAAAGCAAGGAGCCAACATGAACGCTCCACTTCATCGATAGGATATTTGGGTAGAGTAAGAGGCTCTAAACGACGGAGTCAGAAGTCTTCTTCCCCGATGGTAACTAGTGGAGGGAGTGTTGATGATCAAAAGCTGGAATGTAAAAGTTGCAACAAAATTCACTTCGAAGAGTGCCGAATGAAGAGCGGCGCATGTTTCAGATGTGGTTCTCTTAACCACTTTCTTAGAGACTGCCCAGAGTGAGTTGAAAAAGAAATAGAAGTAGCCCCGAAATCGAGTGCTCCCAGTTCACGAGGTAGACCTATGAGACATCCTGGAAGTGCTAGTGGCAGTCAAGTTGCGGCTAAAGACACTGCAAAGCCAGAGGTTCGAGCTTCGGCAAGAACGTATGTGATACGCGCTCGAGAGGAAGCTTCTGCTCCTGATGTTATCACGGGTACTTTTTCTCTTTCCAATACATGTGTTATTGCCTTAATTGACCTGGGGTCAACGTATTCATATATATGCATGAGATTGGTATCTAGAATGAACATACTCATTGAGCCAACGAAATTTATTATCAAAGTGTCGAACCCACTAGGCAGATCAGTCATGGTTGATAAAGTCTGTAAGAATTGTCTTTTGACTATTCAGGGTCACTGTTTTCCGGCTAACCTTATGTTGTTACCATTTGATGAATTTGATGTAATACTTGGTATGGATTGGTTAGCCCTGCATGATGTAATTGTAAATTGTGGTAGTAAGTATATTAAATTGAAGTGCCCGGATGGTGAGATTTTACGAGTTGATTCAAGAGAAATGGGTACGCTGCCGGTTGTGATCACGACAATGGTTGCTCAGAGATATATGAGAAAAAGGTATGAAGCCTACCTTGCAATTATATTGAACACTAAGGAAATAGGGTTGAAGATTGAGTCTGTGCCTATAGTATGTGAGTAACCAAATGTATTTCTAGAAGAATTACCTAGATTACCTCCTGAAAGGGAAATAGAATTTGGTATTGAGCTGGTGCCAGGGACAGCTCCTATTTCAATTGCTTCGTAGAGGATGGCACCAACTGAGATGAGAGAGTTGAAAGAAGAGTTGCAAGAACTAACAGATAAAGGTTTTGTAAGGCCGAGCTTTTCACCTTGGGGTGCTCCCTTATTGTTTGTAAAGAAGAAAGATGCTTCAATGAGGTTATGTATAGATTACCGCCAATGGAACAGGTAATTATCAAGAATAAGTATCCTTTGCCAATGATTGACGATTTGTTTGACCAGTTGAAGGGAGCCACCGTGTTCTCTAAGATAGATTTGAGGTCTGGCTATTACCAATTGCGAGTTAAAGAATTGGATGTACCTAAGACAGCTTTTAGGACAAGGCATGGTTATTATGAATTTCTTGTCATGCCGTTTGGGCTGACGATTGCACCGGCCGTATTCATGGATCTAATGAATAGGATCTTCTGGCCATATTTGGATAAGTTCGTCATTGTGTTCATTGACGACATCTTGATTTATTCCAAAGATGAGACAAAACATGCAAAGCACTTGAGAATTGTATTGCAGACTTTGCGGGAAAAGCAGCTGTATGCTAAGTTTAGCAAAAGTGAGTTCTGGCTCCAGGAAGTTGGATTTTTGGGTCACATTGTTTTGGGTAAGGCATCCGAGTTGATCAAAGTAAGATCTCTGCTATCGTTGAATAGAAATCGCCTAAAAATGTATCCAAGGTTAAAGATTTTTGGGCTTAGCCGGTTACTATCGAAGGTTTGTGAAAGGATTTTCCATGATAGCGACTCCGATGACGAGGTTGCTTCAGAAAGAAGTTAAGTTTGAATGGACAGAAAAGTGTTAGCAGAGTTTCGAGAAGTTGAAGAAATTGCTGACTGAAGCTCCAAGTTTAGTATTGCCTGAGCTGGGAAAAGAATTTGTGGTCTACAGTGATGCATCCTTGAATGGACTGGGTTGTGTACTTATTCAAGATGGCAAGGTGATAGCCTATGCTTCACGACAGTTGAAGCCGTACGAGAAGAACTATCTGACACACAACCTGGAACTTGCCGCCATTGTCTTTGCTTTGAAAATTTGGAGGCATTATTTATACGGTGAGACTTGTCGCATATTTACGGACCATAAGAGTTTTAAGTATTTGATGACTCAAAAAGAATTAAATCTGAGATAGCAGAGATGGTTAGAATTAATTAAAGACTATGACCTGATCATTGACTATCACCTGGGAAAGGCGAATGTAATTGCCGACGCGTTGAGTAGAAAATCCTTATTTGCATTAAGGGCCATGGATGCTCATATGGAATTACTTGATGATGGTTCAGTCTTAGCTGAGCTAGAGGCTAGGCCGACATTCCTTCAGGAAATCTATGATGCTCAAGCTAATGATGATGAATTGCAAGCTAAAAGAACCCAATGTGATTCAGGTATTGAATTAGATTTTCAGGTTGATTCTAATAGATGTTTGATGTTCAGAGATAGGGTTTGTGTACCCAAAGACAATGAACTTATTTAGAAAATTTTGCAAGAAGCACATAACAACCGTTTGTCAATTCACCCGGGAAGTACCAAGATGTACAATGATTTGAAGAAAATGTACTGGCGGAACGGCATGAAAAGAGATATTTATGAATTTGTATTTGAATGTCTGGTATGTCAGCAAGTTAAAGCTAAACATCAAGTGCCTTCAGGGTTGTTACAGCCTGTGATGGTCCCCGAATGGAAGTGGGATAAAGTTACCATATATTTCGTGACAGGATTACCCTTGACTCCGAAGAAGAAAGATGTCGTATGGGTCGTAGTAGATAAATTGATGAAGTCGGCTCATTTTATTCCGGTGATGATAGATTACTCCCTCAATAGATTGGCCGACTTGTACATTTCTAAGATTGTAAGATTGCATGGGGTACCACTGTCGATTATTTCGGACAGAAACCCGAGATTCATTTCGAGATTCTGGAAGAAATTACAAGAAGCCTTGGGTACGAAGTTAAGTTTTAGTACAGCTTTTCACCCTCAGACAGATGGTCAGTTTGAGCGAATGATTCAGATTCTTGAGGATATGTTGCTATGTTGCATCCTCAAATTTCAGGGTAGCTAGGAAAAATATTTGCCGCTAGTAGAATTCGCCTACAACAACAGTTTTCAGACGAGTTTGAAGATAGCACCTTATGAGGCCTTATATTGCAGGAAGTGCCGAACTCCATTGTACTGGACAGAACTTAAGGAAAATCAGATTCATGGAGTTGATCTGATTAAGGAAACTAAAGAGAAAGTTAAAGTGCTACGAGATTGTCTAAAAGTGGCATCGGATAGGCAAAAGTCATATGCTTATCTGAAAAGAAAAGAAATTGAGTTCCAAATTGGAGATAGAGTATTCTTGAAAGTATCTCCATGAAAAAGGGTGTTGAGATTTGGCCAAAAAGGCAAACTGAGTCCGCGGTTTATCGGATCATACGAGATCACTGAAAGAGTTGGACCGTTAGCCTATCGCTTGGCATTGCCAACTGAATTGGAAAAGATTCAAGATGTGTTCCACGTATCTATGTTAAGTCGATACTGATCAGACCCCTCTCACATGATTTCGCCAACTGAGATTGAAATTCGTCCAGACATGACTTATGGAGAGGAACCGGTTAAGATATTGGCTCGAGAGGTTAAACAGTTGAGGAATAAAGATGTGGCTTTAGCAAAGGTTTTATGGAATCGACATGATGTAAAAGAGGCAACATGGGAGGCAGAAGAAACCATGAGAAACCAATATCCGAACCTGTTTACTGGTAAGACTTTCGCGGACGAAAGTCCCTAAGAGGGGAGAAATGTAACATCCCATAATAGGTCCTAGTCAGAATAGTGGTTTCGGGACCACAAATCTGACATCAAAATATTTATTTTATGATTATTATGAGGTTCAAATGTGAGAATATGCATGTGTTAATGTTTCATGAAGAAATTCTTTGAGGAAGGTGTCCAATTGGAAATTAGGGACTAAATTGAATAAAATTGTAAAACTTGGATTCTAGAAGTAATTTGTATGAAATTGCTTTAGATTATAAATTAGAAGGTCTTGGAGAGCAGTTTGCCCAATTTCTAAGTTTTTGGACAAAAATGGGTTTGCATGGATGAAATTTCAAAGAAAGTGCTTAAGGGCATTTTGGTCATTTGGCATATTAATGAAATAAAATAGGAAAAAGAAGGCAAAAATCAGTCATTCTTCTCCCTTGTCTAGCCGAAATTCCCAAGCCACCATAGTTAGGGTTTTCAAGCTTTTCAAGCTTAATAGTAAGTGCTCCTAAGCCCCATTTTTAATGTTCTTTGTAATTTTGAGATCCCGATAGCTTAATCTCTCCATTTCTACCCATATTTCATGCTAGGGTTCATGTTTAAAAATTTACCCATGCATGAGTTACTTGTATTTTGATGTTTTATGAAGGAATATGAAAGTTTGAGGTGTGTTAAACAATTTTTCCTAGGTGATTTTCATGAAAAACCCCTAAAGGGACCTTTTTGCAAAAGTTGTAAAATGTGTGGTAGAAATGTGAAAATAATGGAAATGTGGGCTACCATAAGAGGGAAAAGTGTTTTGCTAGGCTTGAGTAAGGTAGAAATTGCATGCGTTTCATTATATGAGCTTAGGGACTAAATCGTAAAAATATGAAAGGTTAGGGGCAAAACGGTCATTTAGACTGGGGGTGGAATTTAGACTTGAAATGTATAATGTGGATGGTTAATGATCTATTTTTATTGTTATAGACCCCGAGGAATAAATTTCGGAGGTCGATCAAGGAAAACGAAAGGTTTTGGAATAATCGAAACACGAAACCGAAATGAATACCAAGGAAATTCAGATAACTTAAAGTAAACACTCAATGCGCCTAATTATATGATTTATGAATGCATGATGATTGCATTTATTAATAACATGAAATTCTATGAAATGCATGTTTAAGTATATATTGTGATAAATGTCTCGGTTGAGGTTAAAAAGGGAATTCGATGGATAAACCATGATTGACATGTGTAATGAGGTCCTACATGTGTTGCAGTAAGGATTTAGCCCGGACAGGTAATCTGTTGATCTGATTTATAAAAGGATCTAGCCCGGATGGGTGTTCCTTTGAATGGTCGAGCCTCCTTAAGAATATGTGTGCATTATGGATTTAGACCGGACGGGTAATCCGGTTAGGATCTAAATTTAGCCTGGACTGGTAGTTCAGATCCAAGCTCGATAAAGGTGTTTGTCGTTATAAGGGATTTAGCCTGGACTGGTAATTCCGACATCACTTTATGAGTTCATAAAATGGGGGATTTAGCCTGGAATGGTAATCCCGCCATATAATGTGAGGTTCGCGAGAGTGCATATCTGAAACGGTCATTCATACGAATTGACGGTTAATGGGTATTCCATCGAGATTTCCTAAAAACCCAACGAGATTAATGTGATATATATAAAAATGAGATGTTGAATGATGAGCTCATCTAAGATAACTTTCATAGTGCATTGTTATGTGACTAACTCATTGATTGAGTGTAAGTGATAGGGAAGCCATCCTATGCTCATTGAATTTATTGCACAATTTGATTGCATGCTAATTACTTGGTAAGTTTATTTTTCGGTTATTCGAGCTTACTAAGCATGAAAAATGCTTACCCCTCTCTTTTCCCTGTCTCACAGAGCTTGAGGACTCGTAAAAATTGGAAGACGGTTGGAGAGTCAGCATACTATCAAATAGACCGGCTTTGGTATAAAGACATTTCTAAATTGTTCAATGGCATGCATAGGTCTTTTGAGTATTTTGTTATAGGTGTCATTTTATTTGCCAAATGAAGGCTTGTAAAGATAAACCTATCTTTTTGTTTATGGCCATAGAGATCAGCTTGTTTTGAAGTAGGCTAAGACATACAAAATTTCCATGCAAGTTTATAATTATGTGCGATGGTTGAATTCTAATTGGCAATGAGTCACAAGAACGAGCCAATCTTGAATGTATTAAAGTAGTATGACAACCCACTAATACAAGATGGGAAAAATCTAGCATGTATGAAACCAATGATATGAGGTTTCCATGCAATAAATTTTTACAAAGATCATTCATGAGAGTATGATCATGTTTTACTTTGTTTTTAATAATCGTTAAGTATAAGTATGATCATGTTTTACTTTGTTTTTAATAATCGTTAAGTATAAGTGTTAAAAAGGGGTGACTAAAGTCTTGGAAAATAGCCTATTAAGGTCCACACGGTTGGACACATGAGCGTGTATCTAGTCCATGTCTGATACACGGGTCACTCCCATGGGCGTGTGGCATGGCTGTGCGTCCCCTGCATCTAAAATTGTAAGTCTATTAAATGAACACGGGATAGACACACGGGCGTGTGTCTTGGCCGTGTGAATTTAACAGAATGCTCAAGTCTTGGGCACAGGGTGACTGCATGGGCGTGTTCCAAGCCACACGAGCGTGTGACAGTTCAAAGTAAGGGAAATTTTCCAAGGTGCCCAAAGTTTATCAAATGTTCTCAGTTTTGTCCCACATTGTTTCTAGGTATATTTTAGGTCTCGAAGACCTGTTTAAGGGATGTACATAATTGAAAAGTTTTAAATTTGAGAGCAACTTGGTGACTCGATTTAATATGTTTATGAACGTGAAATTTCGGTAACGTCTCGAACCTTATCCCGACGTCGGATATGGGTGAGGGGTGTTACATGGTCGACCAAGGGCTGTTTGAGAGGCTAATTTGCTAAAAATATTTATGCAAAGATGATGATAGACATGAGGGCTAAGAGAGTTCAGAAAGGAGAGAATGATGAATGAGTGGGTGAGGGATGATTGAAGGATGGGGGTGATTAGAAAAGTGAGAAATGGGGTCATATTTATAGGTGAGGCAAGGGAGCTTGTTTGCTAAAAATAGGAGTGTCAATCTTTTTCAAATTCATCCAAGGGTGTCTGGCCATGATTTGTGGAAATGTTCCTAATTTTTTCTTGATTTAAGTGCCACAACATCATCAGGATTAGGACTCGGTCAATTGCAAATCTCCGGGTAAATCTCTGATTTCTTCAACTCTTCAAGGACCTTGTGTAATTAAACCAAAATTTGATTTATGAACATCCACATACAGCTGAATTTTGGGTTGATTTGGTCCTCCATTTGGATGGTTTTGTGATCAACATAAAGCTCTTAGACCTGTCCAACAGTAGTAGATAATTTAAAGGACCAAAGAATGTAATTCAACCACTTTAATTAATCAATTTACTTAATTAATTAAAACCCAATTTATTAATGAAACATATTAAAATAAATTATTAAATATAGCTTTATATTTTATTATTTAATTTAATCATGCATAGCCCACTTTATGGCTTGAAAATATAATATGCTCAAATTAATATAAAAGAAGCCATTTTCTGCATGAAAACTATATAATAAAGCATAAAATCACATTTTAATAATTTCTATGTCCCAATTTCATATTTTCATATATTTCATTAATTTATTAAGCAATTGGTTTTAACAACAAATTTAAGTAAAAAGGTGATGAATTATATAGGAAAAATCCTATATATTTTTCTGTTTACACACCCCCAAACTTAAATCATTGCTCGTCCCGAGTAATGTTCATGCACAGCACAAGGTTTCGCTAAAGCAAAAATTACTAAAAGTGTAAGTAGCATCAATCCTTGGCCCATAATCATGTATTAATAAATTCATGCTCATAGATCTTCTTTATTAACAAGTAAATCATACACAAACATTTTGAAAATTTTATACTAAGTTTCAAGATATGCCAACATGAATCATAGTATGTATATATGTCACAACCATAGATAATATTATTCATTCAACATAATTTCTCCTTAATCAAGTAAAACAATCATAAGGTTTATTTATGGTCTTCATATGTTGAACTTAGAACTCCCTCTCCACTAATGTAGACGATATAATCATCAATCAATAGTCTTTTATAAGGTTGTAATGGGGCTAAGTTAGAGGTAGGGATTTTAAGAGATGAGACATTTCGGTTTCAAAAATCTTAACCTTTAATTTTGTCTTGGATTTTTCGAAATACAACCTTTTTCTTTAAATGAACCTTTAGAATACCCCCAAACTTATTTTGAACTCATACTCATACATTTTTCTTTGTGGAAACCGAGCAAACTTTTCTTCGCTTTTTTTATAAGCATGAACACGTACATCCTTTGAAAATTTTCTCAAATGTCATTTACCAAGACAACTTTAGTTAAGACGGGTGCACAAAAGTAAGGTAACTTCAAAAGATGGAGATATGGCTTGTAATGTAGGTTTATTGTAATATCATAAGGTGGGCTTGAAAAGGCTCAAACGATCCAAAGAAATAGTGCCTATATCATTTTAGATTTTTATGTCTCCTAGGATTTTGCCTCAAGAAAGTTACTAAGTCAATTCTAAAGATATAAACCTTCATGCATATCTAATCTTAAAAGAAACAAAGTTTTCATGGCAAACAAGATTATACAATCATTCCATTCTTCATGATAACATACAATCACTCAAATAAAATCATCATTCATGCTCGCACACAAGGTATCTCATTAACAAAGAATTTCTCTAAACATTCATTTATTTAAACATACTCATGAAAGAAATGATTGAAACATACTTGAAAATTTTAAAGATTTTGAGCAATTATTTGCCTTACCCCCCTTTAAAAAGAAGCAATGTCTTCATTGCAAGAACAAAGTAATGAATGAAAACTAAACACCAGGTAGGGTTAAAAAGAAAGAGAGGTGAGTCATTAAGACTGCTTAAATACCAAGTATTTCCTCATAATCCAATCCTAGACATGTTCATTCCCATTACCACATCACTTAGTCTTTTTCTTTTTAAAGAAGCTTTTATTCAGGCTTGATATGTTTTATTTTGCAGAAATTAAATCCTAGTTACTAAAGAATAAATTCCTAAATACCTAACACAAATAAGTAAAAAGACAAGAACCCCCCTTTTATTTTTCTGACTCATTCCCCTTGTCTTCTTTAGCTCCTTCTTCGATTGTATAATCAGTATCTTCCATCCATGTCTCAAAGATAGCATCTGGGAACTTAGGAACAAAAGTTTTAGAGATATTCTTAAAAGTATTTCAAATCGAATCATCTCTAATTTTTGCATATTTCCAGTAAGTTTGTTGTTGATTGTGCATGAACTTGCACATATCCATCAACATTGACAACTCTGATTTCCTTGAAGTATTTGCAAAAGTTGTCATGGGAGTTTCATATTTAGGTTCAACACTTAGCTTGACTGGTTCTTCTTCTGGCTCAACCCTTGTTCAAGGTTTTCAGATCCTTCAACTGGTTTAGGACTGTTTGGTTCCTTATCAGATACTTCTTCTTCAGTGGCTGTGACTGATTTAGTTTCAGTTTCATTTGTTGACTTCTTAGTATTTGGCTCAGTTGGTTCTTCTTGCTCATTTTGATTTAGCTCATGCATCTTCTCTACTAAGCTTTCAAGATCATGACTTGTAATGCACCCTTGGACATATTGAAGCTTCAAATTTGCTTGTGTTTTAATACGAGCCCTTAAGCAAAGTGAAGTGATTAATGGTGGGAAATAAGCACTTCCTGTATTCTTTTTAGCACAGTCATAAATCTCCTTTAGAATAATTTTCCCAACATTAATGGACTTTTCTGTCAAGATGGCATATAACAAGAAAATTCGTTCCATCGAGATGGTGGAACTATGTTAGATAGACATAAAACTGTAGCGAACAAAATAAAACCATACCTTTGCTACTAGTTTTAAGTATTCATTTCGACAAGAATGGCTCCCGTACTTTCTTATAATCCATTGCGATCCCGGATTTGTCACAACATCCAGTACTTGTTGAAGAAAATCCTAATTGATGTTGTTCATCATAGGGTATTACTCATCTTCTTCAACATCAGGTAGGTTAAGCAAATCATTTATGGACTTAGAAGTAAGAGGTACCTTTTTCTTCCGAACGATGAACTCAGTAGCATCTTGTGTGGTCAAACTTGCATAGAACTCTTGAACTATTTCATCATTGGGAGGCGAACAAACATCACAAAATTGTTCCCATTTGAGAGCATTGATTGTCTTTCTAATTGGCACAGGGACAACCATCGAATCATTACTCTTCAAATTAAAACCTTTTTCCGGCATCATAGGTTGATGCTTGAAAATTGAATCAAATCTCTCTTTCACTTCTTCATCAATCACAATTGGGTTTTCAAAAGTAGTCTTCGATGATTTAGTTCTTCTGCGAGACATGGTGTTTTCCCAAAAATTCAGCAAAGTTCTGCTTACAAGAAAAGAAGAAAAATTGGCAAGTGGGTAGAACTTGCTAAGATTAAAAATTTTGTGATGGCGAAAAGGTTGCTGCGGCGGAGGTAACGTGCGGTAGCAATGGTGGTGTGCGGCGGTGATAGCAGCTATGTGCGGTAGTGACGTTGATGCTCTGGGGATCTCTTTGCTGCAGTTATAGGAGATTTCGGCAAAAGGGGAGGAGAATTAGGGTTTTTTTGGGATTTGAGGTTGACGGCACAAGAGATAAGTTTAAGGATTTTTAGGGTTTAAGCAAATAGCTTTGAGACATATGAAAAGTAGTAGAATGAAGAGGGGTTTATATAGGGAAAAATTAGGACAACATATAGCAAAAACTTAGCTACATTAGAGTTACTTGGGCGGCAAGCAATGGAAGTGGTGGCAATAGGTGCAGAGTTTTCCCTCTTTTTGCTGTCTTGGGCCTCAAATTCAGACTGTATCTTATTAAAAGAACTGATTAGTACTTGGGCCAAAATTGACCCCCTTTATTAACATAAAAATTTAAAATTTAAACAAAACAAATGAAACTAAAAAAATTTTTTAAATCTTAATTAGAAAATTTCTTCTCAATAAATTACATTAAATTAATTCTCAGGGAAGGTTGGAAGGGTCAGAGCTGTCCCGCTTAAGTTCCATTCTCCTTAGACAGAATTAATTAAATATACTAAGTTAAGAAAGTAACATCCCAAACCCGGCCTGGACATTATGGCCGAATCTGGCGATGTCACATTGAAGTGTTTTTTGTAAAACGTGAAATCGTTTGAAAAGCCCAATGTTTATTTAGCCTCTTTGTATGAACTAGAAAATGATTTTAAAATTTGCGTCACTATCAAAAAGTATTCACTTTAAAAATTATTAATTAAAAAATCTCGTTTATCGCAGAAGCTTTTGAAATGAATTTGTGTATTCGTGATATTTTGGTAAATCATGCATATCTTTTGAAAACCCGCATCCTACTACTAGCAGATATAAATCAAAAATAAATAAACCCCCAAAATTAAAAAAAATTGTAGAGGCCTTATTACATAATGAAACCCAAAATAAAATCTTAATTATAATATTAAAAGAAACTTCGTCGAGTGGCCACCTCTGAGTCCTCAGTCGTCTCGATCCATCTAAGCCTAGGGATTTCCTGCACAGTTAACAGATGGGTGGGTTTATGAAAACTCAGTGTGTGAAATCCCAAAAAAAAAAGCATAAAATAAGAGTAAACACAATTTAGGCCTAAGCCCTCAGTTTCAATTAGGGGCCTTAGCCCCTCTTTCAGTAGTAGTAACAGTCTGGGCCTGAGCCCATTACAGTATCAGTGGTAGCCTGGGCCATAGCCCATTTCAGTACAGTATGCAAACACAGAATCCTACCTAATCCATCTGCTACACACCATCTCCGTACCAGCCCTACACACTATGTGGGGATAAAATCGACCCACCCAACCCTACACACCAAGTCGTACCAGTTATGACACTAAAACAGTATTTGCAGCAGAGCTGCCAGTAATAGGCTTATAGCATTTCAGTACACTTCCTCCAAAATCATATATCCCACCCCATGCAATGCAACAAGGTATAAATGTACATACAGTAAAAATGACATGAACAGTCATACATCACATAGGGGTAAAACAGTCAACTCACCAAAAATAAGGGTCCAGGTACACTTACCGACCCAACAGTAGGTCCACAGTCGTCTTGGGCGACTCGTACAACTTTAACAGTCAATCGATAATAATGGGCCCACAGCCCATATTGAGGGCCCATGTGGGCCCACACGCTCGTATGACCCACATAGTCCAAATTGGCCTTAGCCATGTCATTTACATATCCAAGCCCAATAGTAACCAAACTTTTATATGATTGATTCCATGTGGGGCCCACCCATTGGGCCTACATGGCCCAGTTTGGCCCAAAATGGGCCAGTATTGTTTCGGCCCATGAAGACGCTCATGGCCATCTCGTCAACCACACGACCCTTTTTTGTCACACGACTTGCCACACGGGCGCCCACACGCCTGTGTGGTGTCATCAACCCACTTTTCTGGCTTTTCAGCCTTTTGGCTTTTCAACTTTTCAGCCTTTGCAGTTTCACATCCAATGACAATGTTACACACACCTGTTATGGGGTTGTAACCGAAACGCTTCCAAGATCAATGCACCTATGATTAAAAACAATCCCTCATTAGTCTAAAACCATCGTTAATCCATACCACATTATCAAAAAGGATCCGTTTGATCCACTGTCACTTACCAAATCAATAATCGTAGATCCTTGCTGACTTAATGCCAACGTACCACTCCAAAAATTTGACCTTGATAAGAAACATTCGATTGATTCATAAGTATTTAAAGTCCAATAAAAACACATCTCATTTAAAGCACTTACCCCAAAAGTGAATAGACAGCTTGTAATGAGAAGAATAATCGGCCTAAATTCCATAATAGAATGCACACTCCTGGCAAGATTAGACAGATCATAAGATATTTAGATGAAAAGCATACATTCGGCCCCAAAGAGAAAGAGAAGGGGAAAGCCAAAACTTGGCAGTAAAGCGAACAGAGATTTGGCTAGAAAAGTAATAATGAAGCGATTGTACTTACCCTTACCAATAACTCAAATGACTTTCGGCAATTGTCAATCAAGGAGATTCGGCCCAAGCGAGAAGAACAGAAAGATTTGAGAGAGGGAAGAAAGAATGTATTCGATCAAAGAGGAGATCAATTGGGTTAGGGAGAAGAAGGAGAGATTCAATTAAGACTAAGGCTAAAAACTGAAAGGGTCAGAGAGAGAAAAGAAAATAAGTTATTCGGCTATTAAAGGTATCAAGGGAAAATAGTTGTCAAAGAGTAAAAGGAGAAGAACAGCAACCGAGATAGCCCCAAAATGAAAGTACCCAAAAGCACTAGCCAGAAACAGCCGATACTTAAAGACTTCCTAGCAAAAATCGGCTTCAGAAAACAAAGAGTGAGCAAAACCACAATTTGGCTAAATCCCAAAATAAAATGACCAATTACCAATACATAGCCAAATTTTACCCCAAAAGAACTTCCCAATTTTGTTCAGCCTTCCACACACTAAACACCTCCCCCAAGATCCCTACACAACCGAAACACTGAGTGTTAGAGTAACCCGGCAAGACTCTTCTCCAAATTCGAACTTGCTTGATTTTCTCCTTAATTTCCTCCCATCCATATCTTAAAATTCGACTAACAACAACCCCATTCAAATCTGTTTAAACTCTTTGTGTTTCGGTTAAACACAACTTCCTCCCAAGGCCACCAGCAAAAATAATCTCCATTTGCGGAAGCAGGGATTCAAACCTCAGACCACTAGCACACTTCACACGCCACTATCCACTAGACTAGGAAGCCCATGCTATCATGTTTTTACCAAAATAAACTTATAACCCTACTGGCCAAAGGTAGGGGTTTTATCCTTAAAAAGCAAAATTTTGTGGAAGCCGAGGCTTGAACCCATGACTTCCCAGATGTGACACCCCTAATCTGACCCTAGTCGAAAAGTGGTTTCGGGACCGCGAAACTGAGTCATAAAAATAATTAACAGTCATATTCGATGCTTATTATATGTGAATATCAATGTGTGGAAGTTTCATACTTTAATTTTATCATTTGTATGAGAAATTATTAAATAGGACTTATGTGAGAAAATTTAGAAATGTGTTAGGCAAATGTTGAAGTAACTTATTAATGCATGATATAAGAATGCTTGGACTTGCATGTCAAATAACCCCTTTTGCTAGTAGTGGCCGGCCAAGATGATGGACTCATATTAAAATATGTATTAATTTTAGTTAAATGGTTTTATACTTTAAATAAAAATAAGGAAATTTAGTGATGGAAACAAAGTTCTCTCTTTGTTCGACTTGGCCGAATAGAAGAAAGAAATGAGGGGAGGAATTTCGGTCACTTGACTCTTTAGGGAGGTTAGTATATTGTGTTAAATTTGTGAAATGTTTACTTGTTTTAGGTAAATTATCATGGTTCTTGCTTAGCCCATGCTAAAATTTTCAATAATGATGGGTGAATGGAGCATTCGGTTATGGTTATAAAGGAAGGAATTTTGATTGTTTTATTTGAATTTTGATGATGAATGTGTTGAGGAAAGAAATTGGTCTTTCTAAAAACATGAATGGTTAATGCTTATACTAGTAATAGCCAAAATAAAGATGCTTGATGTCATGAATAAATGTTGTTTATATGTTTTGAATTGAGTAAAATTTGATGTTTAATCACTTAAGGATTTGGCATTGTTTAAGATAATTTATTAAAATGTGAATTTTGAATATTATGAGTATTGGGATGTAAGTATATGTGTGTGCTCGATCATAGGAGTTTGCTATGAAATTTTGTTTGGTTGAGTGAAGAATGGCCGAATGAACTATAGGCTAGGGTGGATAAATTTTTGTACATAAGTAGTGGGTGTTAAGGTTAGTAGGTTGGCTTAATTCTTGTATTAGAAATCTATTTGAGAAATTAGATAGGCTTTGAATGGTTGAAGTAATGAAATTAGAAACTCATGAACTTGATTTAAATACTTTAAGTTATGGTAGTTAAATGGAATAGAAAGGATCTATTCGGCCATGGAGGTTAAACACATTGTTAAATTGTTGAATATATGCTTTGGTTGTTAATGAATATTCGGTCTTGGTATGAATCTCATTAATAACATTTAGTTATTAGATTTGGTATAAAATACTTATTGAAATGGTGGAATTGGATGACTTACTTATGGATTTTAGTTATGAGAGTCTTTTGTAAGTAGAGCTAGAGGGTTTAAAGGGTGGTTTTTTAAAATAAACATGTATATGGGCCCTATGTATGTACCTTGTAATTTTATTGTAAACTTTTGGTTTAACTTGTATCATATTAATTACTAAAATACTAGCTTGTGTGGAAAA
Source organism: Gossypium hirsutum (assembly GCF_007990345.1). NCBI lineage: Eukaryota > Viridiplantae > Streptophyta > Magnoliopsida > Malvales > Malvaceae > Gossypium > Gossypium hirsutum. The sequence continues at coordinate 44,878,537 of NC_053429.1, forward strand.
TTTTGTGTATGTTTTTATGTGCCGAATGTGAGTTAAAAAAAATGGAGCTCACTATGTGTATCATGGTCAACCCTTGATAACTAATATGTCTTGACTCGTAAATTGAGTTAAAAGATTATATATGTTCGATCTAGCCTAAGCTAGGCTTGACTTGTAACATAGAACATAGTAATGATTGACTGAACGTATATGTGTGAGATAGTGAGGATAATTGTATTTCTTGCTTTGATTAAGTGAAGTATATGAAGTTGATATACTTAATTTACTCAATTAAGCTTAAGAGCACATAGGGACAACTTCGGATAAGGTGAAAGCTAAAGTGACGAAATAGCCGACCCGTAACTACTCAGAAAGATACTAGGTAAGCTCTTAAGTATTTGAGTTTGATTCCTTTGTAAGTTTTAAGTTTTAAAACGGGATGAATATGAATTATGTATATACGTTAAGGTCAATTACTTTTCTAAATGACGGCATATATGATATTATGTTTTAAATATGTGAATGAGAACTTTACAGAGTAAATTGTATAAATCTGCTAGGGACAGCAACAGTAGCGTGTTTTGAAAAAATTACCATAAATTGTGGGAGTTGAGTTAAAGGCTGAATAAATTATGTAATTAAAGCTTGACGTGTCTAGTTCTGTATAAAAGAAATCGTGTAAGTAAAGGGGTTGCCGATAATGAGATTTTCAAAGTTGTGGGAGACAGAGTCAGAATGGCTCCGAAATCCCCTGTTTAGTATTTGGAAAATCATTATAAATCGTACAAGAATGATTATAAGATAAAATTATATGCTTAGACTCCTTAATGAGTCTAGTTTCAAAAAAATAAACGAAAACATATTTTGAATTTTGTACAATGAGAAATTAAATTCTTAGTGAAGAGTAATTAGAGTAGTCAAGCAGTAAAATAGGGGAAAATTTAAGAAAAATATGGTATTGATTGGCCAAACCAAAAATTCTGAAAATTTTGTGGATAGAGGATATATGAGTCTACTTTCATGGAAAATTAACGGCACATAATTTGGAATTTTGTAGCCCTAGTTACAAATAATTTAACTACTGTTGCTCAGGAAAACAGCTTGTAGAGAATTTGTGGTTATGTTGTAAACATGGATAAAACTTGTTTTAGTTGCTCATAAGCTATTGATTAAACCCATACGTGAATTCTAAATTGCGATATTATAAAATGATTTATGAGTGTTAGATGGATCTTTGATATTAAAATTTGTGAAATTGTAAGTTTATAAGTATTCGAATATGAAATGATAGTATGGCTTGAAATTGAATTATTCATCGGAAAATGATAGATGCAGATTCAGCCAAGACAAAGTGTATACATGAAAGTATATGTGGTATGTGAAGTATGTTTGGATAATTGTGATGTGAATACATGAAAATTTATATTTTGATTTAGGATTTTATGTGATGAATGTGAATGTGTATATATGAGATAAGGCCGAATGGAAAATGTGATGAATGTGAACATGCATATATGAGATAAGGCCGAATGGCCAATGTGATGAATGTGAACATGCATATATGTGATAAGGCCGAATAGCCAATGTGATGAATGTGAACCGAATGGCCAATGTGATGAATGTGAACATGCATATATGTGATAAGACCGAATGGCCAATGTGATGAATGTGAACATGCATATGTGTGATAAGGCCGAATGGCCAATGTGATGAATGTGAACATGCGTATGTGTGATAAGGCCGAATGGCCAATGTGATGAATGTGAACATGCGTATGTGTGATAAGGCCGAATGGCCAATGTGATGAATGTGAACATGCGTATGTGTGATAAGGCCGAATGGCCAATGTGATGAATGCGAACATGCATATATGTGATAAGGCCGAATGGTCAATGTCATGAATGTGAACATGCATATATATGACAAGGCAGAATGGCCAATGTGATGAACGTGGAAGTGTATATATGTGGTAAAGCTGAATGGCTAATGCGAAATGTGTATGAGATGGATATGAGGTAAAGCCGAATGGCTAATGCGAAACGTGATGAGATGGACATGCGGTAAAGCCAAATGGCTAATGTGAGATATGTATGAGATGTGTATATATATATATTGTGGCCAAATGACAAACGGCGGAAGGTGTGTTTTATTAGATATTTGATGAGGTAAATGAAATTACAAATATGATAGTCGATGTGAATGTTGTAACATGTGAATAAATATGCATGAAACTCTATGATGTAAACCCGGGATTAAAGACCAGATGACCATATGTGGTGACTATGTCTGGGTTAAGACTCGCTGACTCATGTGGAGATTTCATCTGAGCTAAAGGTCTCGCTGATAATCCGAGTAGAGTTTAAAGCTATAAGACTTCGCAATAAGAATTACTTATAAATATATTTAATACGAAAGGTTAAACAGGTATGTACTCCAAGTTTATATGTGAGCTTGATTTGAACTAAATCATAAGGTAGTTATGTGATGCATACGTGAGCAATCTATGAGACTATTCCTATGATTATGTGACATTGGATCAGTGTGAGAGGTTATGTGAAATTATACAATATACCTATGTCACATGAGCTCACTTTTATGTGAAAGTTTATCTGCCTATTGTATATGATGAGATGTGCATATTCGGTAAAGGGATGGTATGCCCGAAGGAAGAGTGAAATAAAAATATGAACAACTATGTTATAATTTGATTGTTATTTGTTGACACTGCTTAAAACTTACTAAGCATTGTAATGCTTACTCCGTTTACTTTGTTTCCTCTATTTTATAGATCTCATTTAGAAGCTACAGACTCGGGGATCGTCAGCAACTAGTCACACTATCACTATCCACTGCTTGTTACTGTTATGTTTTGAATTATTTTATGGCATGTATAGAATAGACCAGTGGCCGAAGAATATTTTGGTTAATGTATATAAGCCATGCGAAAATGGCATCTTTTGAATGTGTACTTATAGAAGTTTAAATTTGTATCCCTGACTGTCTTTAGTATTTATCTAAAGGATTGTTCTCAAAAAAAAAAATTTTACTGTTCTGATATGAGTTTCAAGTCTGGTAATGCCCTTTCACCTATTCTGGCGACGGATACGGGATAGGGGTGTTACACCAGACACTTCCCAGAACACTTAACCACTAAGGCAAGCATGTATTTGTGTCACTTTCTTGCACAACTAAATATTTATGTGCAGTCTCCTAACTACACCTACACTCAAGACCTAATACTACTAGGCCCAAACTTAGGGGAGTTACAACTCACCCCTTATTAAAGAAATTTTGTCCCCGAAATTTCCAATTATCAGATCAGTCAGAAAATATAGACTACACTTCGCTGCGCACTCTAATTCCAAAACACTACCACATTTAATCTGAGGTTTCAAGTACAGTACATGTCATATAGGAATGCATAGACCCAACATCAATCAGTGCAGAGTAAAGTACATTATGGATAAAGAACGTACCCGCATCAACATTTGGGTCATCTCCGTCCTCTCAGTGATGTGCAGCATAAGCCAATACTGGCTGCCTTGCCTCAGTATAACCAGCACCTCTACCCTCCGCTCCACGACCACGGCCCAAACCATTTCCACCCTTGGCCTGACCATGGCCTCTCGATACCTACTGAACAGTATCCGTACCAGTAGCTTGCATCTGATCAGGCCTCTATGGACAATCTCTGATATGGGGCTCCAAAGATCTGAACCTAAAACATGTCCCAATCCTTCGCCAGCACTCACCTTGATGACGCCTCCCACAATCAGCACAGGGCTGCGGTCCAATAACAGCAATAGGGGCCTCAACTCTGATCGGCCCATCAATTCTGGGCTTTTTCTTAGGCCTCATTAATGAACTCAAGTGCTCTGAATCCCTCTTGTTCCTACCCCTTTCTTTTTCGCAGTTCTGGTGCTCAGCGCGCTTCACATCCTTGGCGATCTTCGCCTTTTCCACCAAAGCAGCAAAATTTCACTCCCTTTGTGGAGCTATTAAAACCCGTAGACTCTCTTTGAGGCTGTCTTCGAAACGAACGTAGCACTCATATTCAGTTGCCACCATCCCCCGCGCATAACGGCTAAGTCGTAAAAATTCAGCTTTATACTCAGCCACTGTCTTATCTCCATGAGTTAAATTCAAAAATTCCCTCCTACGGGCATCCACATAGCTAGGACAAACATATTTAGCCTGGAAAGTAGTCTTGAAAAACTCCTAGTTCAAACGATCGGCTTGAGTGCCCTCTTCGACAGTAAGCCACCACTGGTAAGCCTCGTCTCTCAGCAGTGATACTGCACCTTTTAGTTTCTTTTGGGGGGTGTAGTCGAGGTCATCCATGATCCTCTCTATGGCCTTGATCCAATATTCAGCCACACTAGGGGTCACTCCAGCAATACCCCTGAATATCTCAACCCCATTAGACCTGAGTCGTTCCATAACCGACCCACGGCCTACAATGCCAATAGTAGGCCCAGCGACCCTTTCCAAAATCCTCAACATCCCTTGGGACAATACGCCATCCCCAGCCACTCAATTTTGAGACCCCGTCCCAGTCATAGGTGAAGCTGGTGCCTCTCTAGCTTCCTCATTAAGCTGGTGTCCAGCTGACGAAGACTCAGCTCGAGCACTCCCATGACCTCTCTCGTAGCCTCTTCCACGAGTACTTCGGGTGCTCAATATCGAATGCGCTTAGTCTGTATTAACAGTTTTATGCCAGTCAATTTATTGTTCCAGTATTTATTACAGATATCTTATGAACAATACTATCTCAGAGTTTGATTTTGCAGTTCGCAGTCTCACTACGGTACGTACTTTACTCTAACTAGAGAGTTTTGGTATAGTTTTTACTACCCTAAGTAGTATCAGTAATAACATTTCAGTATAAACAGTCAGAAGACTTACAAGATCGACGCAGAGACTCGATATACTACTCATTTAATAAAATATTTCCAAATTATATCAATCACTTTAAACCATTTGAAACAATTCTGTTAAAATTTCCATATTTTTGTAAAAGCCCAAAATCCATAGCCCAGTTTTGCAACTCGGCTCTGATACAACTAAATGTAACACTCCAAACCCGACCTGGACATTATGGCCGAATCCGATGATGTCACATTGAAGTGTTTTTCGTAAAGCATGAAATTGTTTGAAAAGCCCAATGTTTATTTAGCCTCTTTGTATGAACTATAAAATGATTTTAAAATTTTCATCACTATCAAAAAGTATTCACTTTAAAACTTATTAATTCAAAAATCTCGTTTATTGCGGAAGCTTTTGAAACGGTTTTGCGTATTCATGGTATTTTTGTAAATCATGCATATCTTTTGAAAACCCGCATCTTACTACTAGCAGATATAAATAATAAATAAATAAACCCCCAAAATTAAAAAATTACAGAGGCCTTATTACATAATGAAACCCAAAATAAAAACTTAATTATAATATTAAAAGAAACTTCGTCAAGTGGCCACCTCTGAGTCCTCCGTCGCCTCGATCCGTCTAAGCTTGGGGATTTCCTGCACAGTTAACAGATGGGTGAGTTTATGAAAACTCAGTATGTGAAATCCCAAAAAAAAGCATACAATCAGAATAAACACAATTTAGGCCTAAGCCCTTAGTTTCAATTAGGGGCCTTAGCCCCTCTTTCAGTAGCAGTAAAAGTTTGGGCCTGACCCCATTACAGTATCAGTGGCAGCCTGGGCCATAGCCCATTTCAGTACAATATGCAAACACAGAATCCTACCTAATCCATTCGCTACACACCACCTCCTTACCAGCCCTACACACCATATGGGGATAAAATCGACCCACCTAACCCTACACACCAAGTCATACCAGTTACGGCACTAAAACAGTATTTGCAGCAGAGCTACTAGTAATAGGCTTATAGCCTTTCAATACACTTCCTCCAAAATCATATATCGCACCCCATGTAATGCAACATGATATAAATGTACATACAGTAAAAATGGCATGCTTAAACAGTCATACATCACATAGGGGTAAAACAGTCATCTTAACAAAAATAAGGGTCCAAGTACACTTACCGGCCCAATAGTAGGTCCACAATCGTCTTGGGCGACTCGTGCAACCTTAACAGTCAATCGATGATAATGGGCCGACAGCCAATATTCAGGGCCCATGTGGGCCCACACGCTCGTATGGCCCACATAGCCCAAATTGGCCTAAGCCGTGTGGTTTACACAGCCTAGCCCAATAGTAACCACACTTTTATGTGATTGATTCCGTGTAGGGGCCACAGGTCCATTGGGCCTACATGGCCCAGTTTTGCCTAAAATGGCCCAGTATCGTTTCGACCCATGAAGACGCTCCATCTCATTGACCACACGGCCATGTTTTGTCACATAGCCTACCACACAGGCACCCACACGCCCGTGTTGTGTCGTCAACCCAATTTTTTGGTTTTCAGCCTTTTGGCTTTTCGGCTTTTCAGCCTTTGCAGTTTCACATCCAATGGTAGTGTTACACACACCTGTTATGGGGTTGTAACTGAAATGCTTCCGAGATTAATGCACCTATGATTAACAACAATCCCTCATTAGCCTAAAACCATCGTTAATCCATACTACAATATCAAAAAGGATTCGTTCGATCCACTGTCACTTGCCAAACTAACAATCGCAATCCTTACTGACTTAACACCCACGTACCACTCCAAAAATTCGACCTTCATAAGAAACATTCGATCGATTCATAAGTATTTAAAGTGTAATAAAAACACATTTAATTTAAAGCGCTTACCCCAAAAGTGAATAGACCACTTGTAATGAGAAGAATAATCAGTTGGACTTCCACAATAGAATGCACACTCCTAGTAAGATTGGATAGATTATAAGATGTTTAGACGAAAAGCATACATTCGCCCCCAAAGAGAAAGAGAAGGGAAAAATCGACACTTGGCAGTAAAGCTAACAAAGATTCGGCTAGAAAAGTACTAATGAAGCAATTGTACTTACCCTTACCAATAAGTCAAATGACTTTCGGCAATAGTCAATCAAGGAGATTCGGCCCAAGTGAGAAGAACAGAAAGATTTGAAAGAGGGAAGAAAAAATGTATTCGATCAAAGAGGTGATCAATTGAGTCAAGGAGAAGAATGAGAGATTCAATCAAGACTAAGACTAAAAATCGAAAGGGTCAGAGAGAGAAAAGAAAAGTGGTTATTCGGCTACAAAAGGTATCAAGGGAAAACAATTTTCATAGAGTAGAAAGAGAAAAACATCAATCGAGATAGTCCCAAAATAAAAGTACTCGAAAGCACTAGCTAGAAACAACCGATACCGAAAGACTTCCTACAAAAATCGGCTTCAGAAAACAAAGAGTGAGCAAAACCACAATTTGGCAAAATCCCAAAATGAAATGACCAGTTACCAATACATAGCCGAATTTTACCCCAAAAGAACTCCCCAATTTCGTTTAGCCCTCCACACACTAAACACCTCTCCCAACATCCCTACACAACCGAAACACTAAGTGCCAGAGTTCAAACCCGACAAGACTCTTCTCCAAATTCGAACGTGCTTGATTTTCTCCTTAATTTCCTCCCATCCATCTCTTCAAATTCGACTAACAACAACCCCATTCAAATTTGTTCAAACTCTTGGTGTTTCGGTCAAACACAACTTCCTCCCAATGCCACCAGCAATAATAATCTCCATTTGCACAAGTAAGGATTCGAACCTCAGACCACTAGCACACCCCACGCGCCACTATCCACTAGTCCAGCAGGACCATTCTTTCATGTTTTTACCAAAATAAACTTATAACTCTACTGGCCAAAGATAGGGGTTTTATCCTTAAAAAGAAAAATTTTGTGGAAGCCAATGCTTGAACCCATGACTTCCCAAAACACTTAACCACTGAGGCAAGCATGCATTTGTGTCACTTTCTTGCACAACTAAATATTTATGTGTAGTCTCCTAACTACACCTACACTCAAGACTTAATACTTCTGGGCCCAACCTTTGGGGCATTAAAAATAAAATAAGTTCTAATTATTTATTTATTTAAAAAATGAGTTCATGAAAAATTAAGGGTCTGTTAATTTGAACGAGGATTCAATTCACTTAACTTTACCATGCCAATAATGTTTGAGACGTAGACCATTAACTTTAAACGTACCTCGTAATTGTCGTATAATTCAACTGCTCCATAAGGATAAACTCGATAGATGGTATAAGGTCCTTTCCATCAGGATTTCGGCTTCCCAGGAAATAAATTCAGCCTTGAATTAAACAACAAAACCTTCTGACCTTCTTTAAACTCGCGAGGTCATATATGACTATCATGCCATCTTTTTGATCTTTCTTTATACATTTTGCCATTCTCATAGGAAAATAACCTCAGCTCTTCCAACTCATCCAATTGTAACATCTTTCTCTCACCGGCTTGCTTAAGATCAAAATTCAACTTCTTCAAAGCCTAGTGAGCTCTATTCTCCAACTCTAATGGCAAATGACATGCCTCCCCAAAAACCAACTAATGAGGAGTCATTCCTAATCGTGTCTTAGGTGCTGTTCGATAAGCCCATAATGCATCATCGAGCCTTCGAGACAATCTTTTCTGCTAGGGCGTACTACTTTTTCAAGGATACCTTTGATTTCACGATTCACTCTTTCAACTTTCCTATTCGACTGGGGGTGATAAGCAGTAGCAATCTTGTACTTCATATCATATTTGTCAAGCAACCACTTAAGTCACTTGTTCACAAAATGAGAACCTTCATCACTGATAATAGCTCTTGGTGTCCCAAATCGTGTAAACACATGCTTATGTAGGAATCACATGACTACCTTAGCATCATTTGTAGGGTACGCTTCAGCTTCAACCCGCTTGGATACATAGTCCACAGCAACTAAGATGTATTTGTTCCCATACGAAGAAGGAAACGGTCCTAAGAAGTCAATGCCCCATATGTCGAATAATTCAATCTCCAAAATATTTGTTAAGGGCATTTCATTCCTCCTTGATATGTTTCCGCTTCTTTGGCATCTATCATAGTTCTTCACATATGCATAAGCATCTTTAAATAGTGTAGGCCAAAAGAAACCTGGTTGCAAAACCTTAGCTACAATACGTGCACCACCAAAATGTCTCCCGCTTGGAGATGAATGGCAATGATATAAGATCTCAACAATCTCACTTTCAGCTACACACTTTCGAATTATATTATTTGTACACTGTTTAAACAAAAATGGGTTTTCCCAAAAATAATACCGACTATCATGAAGGAATTTCTTCCTTTGTTGGTATGTCATTTCTTAATGTATTATTCCACATGTAAGATAATTGGTAAAATCAACAAACCAAGGTGATTCATGAATTCGACTCACTTCAAATAAGTGTTCATCTGGGAAATTCTCGTTGATAGGCACATGTGATTGAGTTACCTCATCTTACTCCAATCTCGACAGGTGATTAACTACTTGATTTTCAACACCATTTCTTTCTTGGATCTCAAGGTCAAATTATTAGAGTAAAAGTATCCAACGAATTAGCCTCGGTTTTGCATACTTCTTCGTGAGCAAGTATTTAATGGCCGCATGGTCAGTAAATATTGTAACTTTGGCACCTATAAGATATGATCAGAATTTCTCTAAAGAAAAAACTATAGCAAATAGTTCATTTTTAGTTACTGTATAATTAAGTTGGGCTTCTGTCAAGGTTCTACTTACATAATAAATGGGGTGGAACACTTTATTTTTTCTTTGACCCATCACAGCTCCAATAGCATAATCCCTTGCATCGCACATCAACTCAAAAGGTATGCTCCAATCGGGTGTAATGATTATTGGGGCTGAGATTAACCCCTTTTTTAGCTCTTCAAAAGCTTCTAAACATGTTTTGTTAAAATCGAACACTGTATCTTTCTCTAACAACAAACACAATGGTTTATAAATTTTTGAAAAATCTTTGATAAACCTTTAGAAAAATAGGCATGGCCTAAGAAACTTCTGACTTCTTTCACATTTATTGGGGCCGGTAATCTTTCAATTGCGTCCACCTTTACTTTGTTGACTCTATGCCCTAAGACAATCCCTTCCTTAACCATAAAATGACATTTCTCCTAGTTAAGGACAAGATTCGTCTCTTCGCATTTCTTTAGTACCTTAGCCAAATTACTCAAACAAATATCATAAGTGTTACCAAAAACAAAAAAAAATCATCCATGAAAACGTCAAAAAAATTTCAACCATATCAGTGAATATTGCCATCATGCATCGTTGAAAGGTTGCAGGTGCATTGCATAAACCAAAAGGCATTTGCCTAAAAGCAAACGTACCATATGGACAAGTAAAGGTTGTTTTATGTTGGTCTTCCGGGGCTACAACTATTTGGCTATATCCTGAATAACCATCTAAAAATAATATAATTCACTACCTGCTAGTCGATCTAACATCTGATCCATAAAAGGAAACGGAAAATGGTTCTTCTGAATGGCTTAATTTAGTTGTCTATAATCAACACAAATTCTCCAACCGGTAACAGATCTCGTTAGGATCAATTCGTTACACTCATTTTCAAAAATCGTGATTCCATCTTTCTTCGGTACACACTGCATCAGACTTACTCATGAACTATCTGAAATATGATAGATGATTCATGCATTTAACCATTTGATTGATTCCTTTTTCACAACTTCCTTCATAATAGGATTGAGCCTCCTTTGCCCATCAATTCGAGCTGTTTCACCTTCCTTAAGAATAATTTTGTTCATGCAAAATGAAGGGCTTATACCTCAAATATCAGCTATGGTCCAACCAATTGCTTTCTTAAATTTCTTTAGAATAGAAATTAGTTGCTCCTCTTGATCTTTTGTTAGTTCTGCTGAAATAATCACATGCAAAGTGGAACAGTCACCTAAATAAACGTATTTCAAATGGGAAGGAAGTAACTTTAGTTCGAGTGTAGGTGGTTCTTCGATTGATAATTTGGGTTGTACAAATTCTCTGACTTCCAACTCCAACGGTTCAAACCTTGTGGATTGAGTAAAATTTATTAGATTGGCTTCCACCCGAACCATGTTTTCTTTACTTTCTTCATCCTCCAAAGGGTCAAACTCTAAGGCTTTCTCTAATGGATCTTCTTCAAAATTGCTTTCCATAGAAATCAAGGTTTCTAACTCTTCCATAACTGAACACTCTTCTGTCAGATCGGGAAATTTCATCGCTTTAAGAATGTTAAAATTTACCTGATCATCTTGAACTCGCATGCTAAGTTTTCCTTTCTGCACATCAATTAACGTTCTTCCTGTGGCTAGGAGAGGTCTCCCATGGATAATTGGAACTTCCTTATCTGCATTAAAATCTAGAATAATGAAATCAATAGGAAAAATAAATTTATCGACTCTTACCAAAACATCCTCGATCTTTCCTTCGGGGTATGCTAAAGATCGATCCGCTAGCTGAAGCACCACAGTTGTAGGTCTTACTTCTCCTATCCTTAGCATCTTGAAAATAGACTTAGGCATCAAGTTGATACTTGCTCCTAAGTCACACAAAGCTTTACCACAATAAGATTCACCAATGTTACAAGGTATCGTAAAGCTTCTTGGATCCTTAAATTTCGATGGTAGTTTGTTCTGCAGGAATGCACTGCATTCCTTCGTCAAGGTGACAGTCTCATACTCACTCAGTTGTTTCTTCTTGGATAGTACATCCTTCACAAACTTCACAAAATTCGGCATTTGTTCTAAAACCTCCACCAATGGAATATTGATGTGTAATTGCTTCAAAACATCAAAAAACTTCTTCAATTTCACCTCATGTTTCTGCTTGTTTTGCTGTAATCTTTGTGGATATGGAGGTGATGGAACTTTCAGTTGAACCGGACAACTCTTCTAAGTAGGTAAATTTGCATCCAAAGAAGATGTTAAAGTACCTGAATTCACTAAGTTAGGATTTACCTTGTCAGTCTTTGCAGATTCTGATTCCTTTGGTGTAGGAATTTCAACAGCTGGTTGACTTTTCTCCTTTCTAACAGGCTCGTCTTCGACATCAATCAATCAGGGTTCTAGAATTTTACCACTTTACAATGCCACTTCCTTGATATGTTCTTTACCCAAGTTTCTTGGACTCTCAGTATCACTTGGCAAGGTTCCTTGTGGTCTATTATGAAGCTTCGTAGCTAACTAGCCCATTTGGTTTTCCAAATTTATCAGTGTTGCTGCTTGGCTCTGGATTAAAGTGTCATTCTTTGCCATGTATGCCTTCAACAAGTTCTCCAAACTATTTAATGATTCAGTTTGGGCTGGCTTTGGAGCTTGCTAATTAAACCCCTGAGATTGGTTGGGTCTATGTTGCATAAAGTTGTTGTTTGGTCCATTTCCTTGGTTGCTCCAAGAAAAGTTGGGATGATTACACCATGAAGGATTACAGAAGTTAGACTGGGGTCTTTGTCCACTCCTATTTTGGTGTTGGTTCCCACATAGTACACTGACTCGAGATTCAATGGGTAATTCTTGAAAGAATAACCTTCACCACAGTACACACAGAAAACTACTTCAAACGGACTTTGTGGTTGAGGTGCAAAATTATTAGCACTATTAGCAGTAAACTACTTTAACATAGAGAAAATAGATGATACTTGAGCTGATAACGAAGTGAGAGCATCAACTTCATGAGCTTCGGCTACACATCTTCCTGAAGCCGTTCGATTTGTTAACCATTGATAGTTATTGCTTGCGATCCTTTCGATGATCTCATAAGCCTCATTATAAGAATTAGCCAAAATTACACCATTCGTAGAAGCATCTACCATCAATCTTGTATGTGCATTGAGACAATTATAGAATGTATCCAACTGGATACGATGAGGAATCCCATGATGAGGATACTTCCGAAGTAACTCCTTGAATCGCTCCCAAGCCTCATACAAAGACTCGTCATCCAATTGTTGGAAAGTTTTGATCTCATTCCTCAACTTAGCATTTTTGTTAAGCGGGAAATACTTTACCAAAAATCCCTCTGCTAATTCTTGCCATGTAGATATGGAACTTGGTGGCAATGAATTGAGCCATGCCCGTACTCGATCTTGCAATGAGTACGAAAACAACTTCAACCTTTGTGCATCTTCAATCATACCGGCTATCTTGAATGAATCACTCACCTTCATAAACAATCGAAGTTGGAGATGTGGATCTTCTGTGGGCATACCACTAAATTAGCCCACCGTTTGTAGCATTTGAAATATAACTGGGTTGCCTCAATATCTGGCCTTCTAATTCCTGGATTTAACTCATTGAAAAGTGGCACAACATATTGTCTAATGCATCAATCCCTATCATTGGCAATGAGGATGGGATTTCATACATGATTGGCTTTATTACCTTGGTCTTGATTTTGATTTCCAAGGTCCATCTCGACTTGTCTTTGAGCTGTTTGTTCATGTCTTCTTTGTCTGAAATTTCACTCAATTTCAGGGTCTACTGGGAGTACATTGATAATCCGATCTATGCTCATAAACACTTGAAAAGAAAATCAAAAATTTTAAAAAATAAGTTAGTACTGTTAGAAATAACCAAATTGAAAATAAATAATTTTACAAAAAATGACTATGGCAACAGTTGACAATCCCCTGCAACAGCGCCAAAAACTTGGTATGCTCGGGTTTGTGCAAGTGTACACAGTCATTATCAAGTAATAAGTGTACAAAGAATGATGAATGAGTGAGGGATGATTAGAAAAGTGAGAAATGGGGTCTTATTTATAGGTGAGGCAAGGGGGCTAGTTTGATAGAAAGAGGAGTGTCCATCTTTTGAAAATTCATCCAAGGGTGGCCGGCCATGATTTTTGGAAATGTGGCTGATTTTTGCTAGATTTAAGTGCCACAACATCATCAGGATTAGGACTCGGTCAGTTACAAACCTCTGGGTAAATCTCCGATTTCTTCAACTCTTAAAGGACCTTGTGTAATTAATACAAAAATTGATTTATGACCATCCACATGCAGCCAAATTTTGGGTTGACTTGGTCCTCCATTTGGATGGTTTTGTAATCAACATAAAGCTCTAAGATCTATCTAGCAATATAGATAATTTAGAGGACCAAAGAATGTAATTTAACCACTTTAATTAATCAATTTACTTAATTAATTAAAACCCAATTTATTAATGAAACATATTAAAATAAATTATTAAATATAACTTTGTATTTTATTATTTAATTTAATCATGCATGGCCCACTTTATAGCTTGAAAATATAATACGTGCAAATTAATATAAAAGAAGCCATTTTCTGCATGAAAACTATATAATAAAGTATAAAATGACATTTTAATAATTTCTATGTCCCAATTTCATATTTTCATATATTTAATGAATTTATTAAGCAATTACTTAGTTTTAACAACAAATTTAAGTAAAAAGGTGATTAATTATATAGGAAAAATCCTACATATTTTTTAGTTTGCACCTGTTCCGGCTTTGGATACGGGTAAGGGGTGTTTTATGCTTACTCTAAATGTTTTTCCTATTTGCAAATTATAGACTTGCAGAACCCTCAAGATTGGATCTTTGCAGACATCACACTATCGGAGAAAATGATAGAAATATGTTTATTTTTTGTTCTTAATAGTGTGGCATGTATATAGGATCATTATGTCATTTAATGTGTGTGCTAAAGACTTAATTGTGACTAAAATTGTGTTGCATTTTGAGCTTAGTATGTGGCCAAATTTGATTCTTAGTTTGGTCATGCTAAATGTTATTTTGAACTTAAGATTTTAAGCTTACTTGGGCTCTCTATATGTCATAAATTGCTAAATGAGGCACCTTGGTATGTTAATGGGGAAATGTAACTTAGAATGTCTAAGTTTGAGTATGTGGTTGTGTTTGGTGATCCATGGATGAAGAAGTGTTATAAAGATGATTTGACATCGTTTGATAAAATGTTATGCATTAGTAAAATGGATCAAATGATGTTTGTTGGGAATTGGCAAGTTGATGTGTAAGCATATATGTGTTTGATAGGAAAAACCAAATAAGGATTTTTCCATATATTGGATTATCGGCAAAGTTGTAACACCATCCCTTGGATGTCATGACACTTGCCTAACATCGCGATGCCAAATGATAGAAATGATGGGCCATAGTATAGTGTCTTCAAAGTTGCGACACCCCTCCTTGGATGTCACGATGCCAACCTTTAAAATCGTGACATTAAACCCTAAGGTCATGACATACAATTGGTATAGTTTATAAAACATTGTAATTTGGTCCTCAAGTAGTCAAGTTGCCTACTATTTGAGAGGTTGTGCCATCGAACCTCTGATGTCGTGACAACAACCTGAAATCTTTTGAAAATGTTACATTATGTTCCTCAACAGTCTTAGGTTAACAAAAGAGCTTTCATAAGCTCGTATAAACCTCGGTTCAAAGTATGTATTAAATTAATGGCTTAATAATCATATTATTAGAATTAACTTGTTGTATTAATGGTTTAATAATTGTGTTACTAGAATTGTATTGATGGAAAATATGTTTTGCTTAAATAAAATTGCTTTGGCAACAAGTGTAGCATCCTGTAGCTTCGGACTCGACGATCAGGTCGGGTATAGGGTGTTATAGTTTCAATAGTAATCATAAGAAAAATTTGATCATGATCATTCTATACTAATACATATGTTCAAATCAAATCAATAAATATTTACGCAAGCAAATTGAACAATTTCCCAAGAATTTCTATATGTTTCTAGCATTTTAAATCCTTGTAGGATTTTAATATTAACTTCACTATATATAGTGATTCATATAAAGTTTGTAACAATTACCATTAGACACATGTCAAATCTTTCATGAAATGTCACACTAATAAAATATCTATAATTATTGCATCCACCACAAAAAATATTTTATTTTTCATAAATAATGCTACGAGAGGTAGATGGCCAGGAAATAGTGGCACAGCTGGAGTCAGTAGAACCAGAACAAAGGATACAACAATTCTATTTGAGGCTCAAGCTCTTGCCAGAGCTTATGCAATCCATACATGAGAAGAGGCCTCAGCTCCTGATGTTATTGCTGGTACCTTTTCTATCTTTGATGTTACTGTGTATGCATTAATTGACCCTGAGTCGACATATTCATATATATATGCACTATGTTAGTAATAGAAAAGACTTTACTGATTGAGTCAACTAATTATGTTGTTAAAGTAACGAGCCCTTTACTGATTCAGGGTTACGAATTTCTTGTTGATTTGATGTTACTACCTTTTAATGAGTTTGATGTTATTCTGGGAATGGATTGGCTAACGATAGACAATGTTGTAGTGAATTGCAAATAGAAACAAATTGATTTGAAATGTTAGAACAGTGAAGTGATTTCTATTGAATCTGATAAATCTGGTTGTGTTACAAATATGATTTCAACAATATTCATACAAAAATTGATACGAAAAGGGTGTGATGTGTTTTTAGCTTATATTCTTGATTCCAGAGTATCAAAAATAAAAGTTGATCAGGTACTGATAGTATACAAGTTCACCAATATATTTCTTGAGGAATTATCGGATTTACCGCTTGAGTGAGAAGTTGAATTTGCTACAGAGTTAGATGGTAATTAAACCATATAAATGTGTAGTGGACATTTATGGACAAAGATTTTTTGTTTACTAATTAAATTATTAAGGTTAAAAATATAATTTAATAATTAATAACATAAACAAATAAGAATTAGCTACATCATCTTCAATTTTTCTTTTTCTTTTTTTTTGCCGAAGCCACCATTGTTAAGTGAAGAAACATTCGGCCAAGCTTGCCTTTGGTGCATGGTATGTTTTTTATCCTCTTTTTTTATGATTTTTATGTTTTGTGATCGTTTTATCTTAATTTAGCTAACCTGGAGGTCAATTTGTAAAACTGTTAAAAATCTAGAGACTTTCCATGAATGAGTTTAAGGTTTTTTTTATTTTAATTGATAGATTATTAAAGTTGGTAGCTAAATAAAAGTATTTTGTTAAGTAAATTTTTATGATTTTAAAGTTTAGGGACTTATTTATGAAAATGGTAAAATTCAAGGAAAATATTGTGAATTGATGATAAATGTGGGCTATTATAAGACTAGGTAAAAATCAGCTAACATGAATTTTAGCTAAAAATGGTAAATATGCAGGTTTCAAGTTTAGAGAGTAAATTGTATAAAAGTTGAAATGTGAGGGGTTTAAAAAGAAATTAGACCATAATATAGTCTGGTGGACAGTTAAGGCATGATTATGGTTTTAATTTTATTGAAAATGATAAATAAAATAATGAAAGTAATAGTAATTGTAACTGAATTAAGGTAGAAATAAAGAGAAAATGGTTAGCATATTTATCTTTCCACTATTTGAAAGCCATATGAGGGGTTTGGGAAGCTTCAAACTTCTCAAGCAATCGGTCTATGCATATGACTGAATCTAAAACTCGTTTTTCGCAATTTTTATATTTTTAAGATCATTGTAACTTAATTCATCTAGCCCAAGGACTATTTTGTGATTCCACCAAAGTTTGAAAACTTGTCATTGTTATTCTTGAAGATTTTTAGTTGTTAATGGTTTAGTCTGAAGCTTGATGATGAGTTTGGATTAATTTGTAAAGTGATTTTGAATAGTTATAAATTTAAGGACTAATTTGATAAAATAATAAATTTATCATGAAAATCTTGTGAAATTTCAATAATTATGGGTTGTATGTGAATAAATGAAAATCCGTCTAGCTTGGTTTTGGACTTAATTGTGATAATTGTGTAAGTTTCAAATTTAGGGATTAAATTGAATAAAAGGTGAAAGTTTAAGGTAATAGTGTAAAATATCATTAAAGGGTCAAATATATGAATTTTGATGTTTTAAAGTATTGAATTGGATAATTAAATTAAATTATTATACATTGATAAAACGGATCAACCGATTAATAATCGTGGAAAAGGAAAAGTTGTCGAGTAGTCTTCGATGTAGTGCTGGTAGTTACTTCATTTAGGTAAGTTCGTATAGTTTTATTATGTTTATTGATGAATTGAGTTCAATTACATATATGTATATGTATGTGAGAATATTTAACATGATTAATTTAGATAAGATATGGAATTGGAAATGAAGGATTGAATTGTTAAACACGATATATGTGTATGTGTGAATTAAATGGCATAATCTTATGAAGTGTATATGATCAAGTTGATCATGGTATAATAGTATAAAGATGAGAAGATTATGGAACATTAGTTAAGGCCTGTGTGAGCTTAGTGAATGATTAGGATACAAATGACATGTCATTAGGGTATTCCAGACACTAGATGCCGGTGATTACAGTTTCCAAGTACTATGTACTGGTGTTACAGTTCCAAGCACTCTGTGCTAATGATATATTTCTAGGTACTATGTACCAATAGTGGATACCATATCGATGACTGGAATCTAGCATTTGTTACAGATTCTCATCGGCTTGTGTGAGTAGCATCGTGTAATGGTTAATGTCCTGTTTGTCAACTTGTGTGAGCATTATTACCCCGTGTATCCAAAGTTAATTTACTACAGTTCTCTAGGAAAATAGTTAATGAATTGTTTATAAATGGAATTCATGGAATGAATGGCTAAATACTTATTAGTTGTGAAATGGTATGTGAAACATGTATCTTGTGATCTTGCCCATGTTATATGTATATTACTAATCATTTGGCATAGTAGGTAATGTGCAATATGGCAAGGATTGTTACTATATGTTAAATTGAATTGCATGCTTTAAATGACATGTATGTGATACGTCTAAATTATATAGTTTTTTTTTTGCACCTTTTTACTTGTAATCTATGTAAATTTCGAGTATATGGACTGCTAATTAAGTCATTTTAGTTTATATTAAAACATTGGGCATACTTTTAGTAAAGTGTGTAATTTTATGAAATTAATTATTAGTTTTACCATTTTATGTTACATATTAATTTTTGCTCAACTTGCTGTAGTTGGACCACGGAATTAAATAAATGTGGGACCCAAGACACAAATGGACATTAGCTAATATCCACTCCATGTGGACGACAACACAACAATTTCGACCCAGAAAAATTAATCAACCCCAGTTCAAAGCTGGTTTGTAACACCCCGTACCCGAGACCGTTGCCGAAGTCAGACACGAGGGGTTCGCAGACTTAACTCACTTATTTGTATAGTCCATTTTAAAATTTCTAGACGAGCTGGCTAACTGCGTCACTGTCACCTTAAAAATCATATCTCGAGTTCCAAAACTCGAAAACCAGTTCCGTAAATTTTTCCTGAAACTAGACTCATATATCCATCTAAAATTTTTTTTTTACAATTTTTGTTCGAGCCAATTAGTACAGTTTATTAGTTAAAATCTCCCCTATTTCAGGGTTCGACTACACTGACCTTCATGCATTACGACTTGGATATCTCCCTGTACAGGGCTTCAATACTGATTCTGTTTATTTCTATAGAAACTAGACTCGAAAAGGAATCTGTACATATATGGAATGACTTCTAATTATCTCTGGTTAATTTATAATGAATTTCCAAAGTCAGAACAGGGAATCCAGAAACTGTTCTGGCCCTGTTTCGCGAAAACTTAAATATCTCATAATATACTGTTCATATGATCATTTCATTACTTTCCTATGAAAATAGATTAATCAAGGTTCGATTACATAATTTATTCACTATTTAATTCCATTTATACTATTTTTAGTGATTTTTCACATTCACGTCACTGCTGCTATCAGCATCTATTTTTAAGGTAGACTTTACCGATTACATAGTTTCCATGATTCAACTAGCCCTTTAGCATATATAGCACAAAATATGATCATGATGAACCATTCTAATGGCTAATCGTTGCCAAACATTTCCATGCCTCTTAATGAACATATTCATTCAAGATGACTATAACATTATGCTCAAAACATATATAAGCCATTTTCGCATGGCTATCCAAAGTTTTACAAATCAAAAAGGGTAGTCCTATACATGCCATTTCAAAGTTCAACCAAAAGTGTACCAAAAAGGGGGCTTTGATAGTGTGGGCGACTTCGACTTCAACAATCCCGAGTCCGATAGCTGACAAACCACAATCTATAAAACAGAGAATCAAAGAAACGGAGTAAGCATTTAATGCTTAGTAAGTTTGAGCCATGAATTTAGACACAACCAAAGTATAGCATTCATGTAGCTAAACAGATAATTTCATATGCACAAATTCTCAATATCATACTTACTTCACATTACCAACCCTTATATTCATACACAAAGATCAACT
The DNA here is from genome assembly GCF_007990345.1 of Gossypium hirsutum. NCBI lineage: Eukaryota > Viridiplantae > Streptophyta > Magnoliopsida > Malvales > Malvaceae > Gossypium > Gossypium hirsutum. Next base: position 44,898,780 of record NC_053429.1, read on the forward strand.
TAGCCAAAGGCCGGTAGCTCATTTATCAACTGAGCGAATACTTATTTGTAAGGGCTCAACTAATTCAAAGCACATACGAAACATACCTCATCGCTGGGATTTTACGAGCGTATTAATTGAAATTATTACAGCAGATCGCTCATTCCCAAATCACATACCTTCGGAATTTAACCGGATATAACTACTCGCTCAAATGCCTTCGGGACATAGCCCGGTTAGAGTAACTCGCACAATTGCCTTCGGGACTTAGCCCGGATTTAGTAACTCGCACAAATGCCTTCGGGACTTAGCCCGGATTAGTCACTAGTGCAGATGCCTTCGGGACTTAGCCCGGGTTTAGTAACTTGCACAGATGCCTTCGGGACTTAGCCCGGATTAGTCACTAGTGCAGATGCCTTCGGGACTTAGCCCGGTTTTCATCCAAATATTCATACACATATCAATAAATCATGACACATCTATATTTCATTTTCATAATTGGAGTTCAAACACACGTCACGTATTAAGCAATCCCATTTTCGGCTCACTAGCCACATACAAACAGCATGGTTTAGTTTGCTTTATGACACGATCTCTATGCACATACGGCTACCCATCACACGTATAGACAAATTAACTCAACATAAAATTCAAGTAGAATCATCATATCACCGTATATTTGTTACGCTCATACGTCATGACTTAATCAAATCGTAAACTAAGTCTCGTTACTCGAAAACTTACCTCGGATGTTGTCGAACGATTTCGATGGCTATTCGACCACTTTTTCCTTCCCTTTATCGGATTTAGATCCCCTTTGCTCTTGAGCTTAATTTAACAAATAAATTGATTTAATCATTTGAGCATCGAAAAGAGGAACACAAGGTACTTAGCCCATGTTTATACATTAGACATTAAAGTCACATACATGTGAAATCATGCATCAACTCAACATATTATTAACCCACACTCCCTTTTAGCCGATTGTCTAACCCAAGATAAAGGCATCAATATGCTTGCCTCTAACCGAATACATGCAACACTAATCTTCTCATGTGGCCGAGTATGCATGTATATGTTGAGGCCAATTATATGCTTAATACTTCCTACAAGTATGGTTACTTGTATTGATTATATATCATTTTGTTTCAAATTCAAAACTCGACTAATACGCATTTATACACTAGTAATCAAATACTAACATTTTGCATTTCATCTTACTACCATTTCACATCTACTTTCTACCATGGCCGAATGCATCAAGACACCATTTACCCTTACAAGGCATAAATTTCACCATCAAAACTAACAAGCTTATAATCCCATGACCGAAACCTCTAACAACACCAATTAAAAATACTTCATGGGTTTGAGGTAAAACCAAGAAAGAAACTCATGAATATCGAGATATAAGCACTAACATTGTTCATCTAGATTTAGCATGACACAACATCCATCACCCTTATAATTACCATAGCCGACCCTTATAATTACCATAGCCGAAAACCTTACTCATTCCAAAATTCAAATCTCAACTTGGGTCACAAAAATAACTTGATATCTCACCCACAACATCAACACCAAGCAAGAATGATGCATCCATGGCCGAGTGTCATTTCCATCACATAGCAAGATTTAGACCATGGGCTAGGTAGAACTCAAGCTAACAACTAAAACATGCATGCATCTCATGGAACATCATCAAACATACCTTAGCCTAGTTACATGCATGGCTGAACCTCTTCAACCTTTCTTCTTCCTTCCTCCTTAAAATTTTCGGCCAAGGATGAACCAAAGGATGAACACTTTTTTTTTTGTTTTCTTTCCTTCAACTCACGGCAATGGGGGGAAACAATCACACACATCCCTTCTTGTTTTTTTTTGTTTCTCATCCTACTAACACTAATATTTTATTTCCCATGCTCTTTATTTTATTATTCCTTACATAATGCATTACCCCAACATGTTTATGACATGTTTTTAGCCATAACATTTTGTCCACCCATGCTCATGGCCGGCCACTACTAATTTGGGGGGGGGAATTTGACATGCAAGTCCCCCCCTTTTGATTACATGCACTAATAGCTCTTTATAGATTACCCTATCACAATTCAAAAGTATCACGCATAAGTCCTATTAACTAAATTCACATGCAATTAACGAAATCGAAGCTTAAAACTTTCACACATTCATATTCACATATTTTAGACAATAAATATCATATTTAAATAATTTGGTGACTCGGTTTAGCGGTCCCAAAACCGCTTTTCGACTAGGGTCACTTTTAGGGCTGTCACATGGTTGCTGAGAAGCGCTAGTCTACTAGCTAGTTAGGTTGTCAAAACTATCCAACAAGGGGGAGAAGAGCCCAAATCGACTACGGCATGAAAATCAGGCCAAATAAGCTTTGGAATATTTGAACTAAAGGTCCTTGCATGTGTGAAAAAAATAAAAAATTAGCCTTCAAATTAACCTTTGAAAACTGTCCAACCCTACGCATGATTCATGCATAAAATCAGGCATGAATCAAGCAACCACTCAACCCTCTCTCCACAATTTATGACCGACCAAGTAAGGGAGAAATCCAAGGGATCTCCATGCTCTTTTTAGCAAACTCCCAAGCCACCCCACTAGTATAAATACCACCTCCCATCTCTTATTTCATTCATCCTTTGATTCACATTTCTATCATCTTTCTCTCATCTTTCTTTCCTCTCTTCCATGCGTAAGCCATCCACCTTTAGCTGGCATTTCCCTTGAGAAAATACTCTTGGCCGACCACCTCGAGGAGCAATTTATGAAGAAGCAATCACAAGGACTGGAGGAAGCCACCACGATCGGTCTTCGGAGAATCATTAAAATCATCAAGAGTTTCTTTTTCGCTATTCTTTAATTTTTTTCTTAGTTATTCAACATGTTTGCAAATTATTTTGACGTGTTTCCATTGACAATGATGACTTAATTTTGGTTTAGGTAGAATGATTGCATTAATTTGATGACATTAATTTGATTCATGTTTATGATATTCTGTGCCTCAATTGTTCATGCTTTCAATTAAAATCATTTATGTATTTCATGCATTAAAATATGTTTGAATGCATTAGAATTAGCTGATAAATCCTAACCAGATGACGATTAATGGACGCAGTAATTGGAAGGTGTGCTTAATTTAGATCCTAACCCGATTACATTAAAGGTTTGTAATAACTCGAAAAAGCCTATTACCTTGCATAACTTTTAGATTTGTGTGATTAAATTGTTTCAAACCTAACTCATCCCTATTACTTCACATAATTATAAGGAATCCTTAGTTAAATATGGACATAGAAATATGCAATTTTTTCTAAGTATAAGATTTCAAAAGAACTTATATTAGATTCCAAGTTAACGAATGATCGAGTTTCCATAGAACTTTTCCAGAAAGTTGTTAAACATGATAAAGATTGAATTTAGTCAAGTATTATTCTAGTTTATTCATGTTATGTTGTTAAGCTTGTGGAATTGTTGCTAAACCATCACCTTGCATTTTATTTCATCTCACTTGCATTTAGGTTAATTTGCATCTAGTTAATTAATTTAATTTTAACATCTATCACCCCAAATTGTTTTGTTTTCTTTACCAACTTGTAAATTCATAATTTTGCAATTATTTGATTAATAGGTACAATCCCTGTGGAGACGATAACTCTTTTACTTACTTATTACTTGATAACAACTATGTACACTTGTACATTTCGTCGTGAACCAGTATGTGATGTTTAAATTTTGCAAACTTAGATTTATATAAGCTTACCTTGGTCGTTTTCTTCATTATAGATTGTCAGATTCGAGCTATCAATTGGATCATTTTTTGAGATCACACCATCCTTCAACTCTTTCGGTAGCTATTTATTTATTTTGGCCCGATTATAAGTGGAATGTAAATGTATTAATGTATAATGTTGTAAGCTATAATGGTTGTTTTGTTGTCTTGTGATGGTATAAATTTGTTTGGTGTTATTCATTCTACCTTGGCTATGAAATGTGCATAAGTTTTGGTTATTTGGTTAACTTGATTTCATGAATGTGAACATAAGGAAATGATGTTAGTTTAATGGTTGAAGAGGCATGGAATGTTAGGTTGTTATGCTTGAATGGTTAAGGTTTAATGTTTTAATTATGGTGCCAATGATGGTGTATTTGTTAGGCACTTAGGTTGGATGTTATTTGGTATGTTTTGGCAAGTTTTTGATGCATTTTATGTAGGCTTAATGGATGTAATTGTATGACTTGTTGCATAATTGATTATAGGTGTGATGAGAATCCTAAGTTGATTCCAAGTTGGTTTAAAGGTCCCGTATGCTAAATTAATGTCTAATTTTGCTTGTTAATCACATCATACTTGTGTTAATGTTGTTTAGTAGATTTGCTGATTATTTATGTCAAATCTTTATATGATAGTAATGTTTAACAACTACAATACCTTATAGCTCGAGTCAAGTGTTCAGACCGGGTATAAGGTGTTATATTTAGTGGTATCAAAGCAAAAGTTTAGTCGATTCTAGGACTAAAAATGGCATGTACTGAGTCTAGAAATACATGCCACTTTATAATCTATGATAGTTTGATGACTCCTAATCAGTTTGACCTATTTTTTTATAGATAAAAGATGTCAACTGAATCCAATTGAGCAGATTCCAATGAAGTACAAAATAACATTCCAGCCACTGATCAAGGGGCTGCTCAAAGTGTGCCTGTCTCAAAGGCTCGAAGAAAAGGCTCATGGTGCCTTTCTCCATATGATGAATAAAATGTTTGCTACGTATATGAGAGCCAACCCTATGACTCAACATCCTCAACCCCCTCGTCCTCAAAGCCCTATACAACCGAATGTTCACAAGCTTTCTATAGATAAAGTTTGAAAATACAAAGCTGAAAAGTTTCACGGTAAACTAGGTAATGATCTGATCAGAGCTGATTATTGGTTAAAGCACATGCACGGGGTTTTAGATAAGATGTTGTATTATCCTCGGGGATTGTTTGAGGTGTGTAGTGTCATTGTTAAAAGAAGAAGCTTTCCACTGGTGGTTGACTTTATCAGCGGTAGTATCAAAAGAAAGAATTAACTCAGATTTCTTCTTAACTAAATTCTGAAAGAAATACATCAGTAAATGTTACCTGGATAAGAAAAAGAATTTGTAGAGTTGAAGCAAGGGAATAAAAAAATTGCTGAATATGAGTGCAAGTTTGTTCAGCTTAGTAAATATGCCCATTAGCTTGTTTCGACTAATGAAGAAATGTATGTATACTTTGAAGACGGATTGCATGATGATATTAAAATGCTTATGGGGGAAATGAAATTGCCTAAGTTCATAGTTTTATCTGATCGAGCTCAGAAAATTGAAGAAATTTGCAATCACAAGAAAGAAAATGGAATGAAAGCTCACGATATCAAGAAACAAAGTACATCCAGAGCATTTTTTGTTTCCCCGCCGAAGAAAATTAAAGAATCTAGAAGTCATTTTTTAGCACCATCAAGGCTTTCTGGCAAAGATAGAAGAAACAAAGTAATGTAAGACCACCGACGACTTCAGTAGCCAATGCTGGTAGTGTTCGGAATGTGAATAGACTTGAATGTGATCATTGTGTCCGAAATTATTCCGGGGTATGTAGATTGAAAGACGGATCCTAATTCGTTTGTGGATCTCTTGATCACCATAAGAAAGATTTCCTGAATCGAGCTAATTTGAACAGAGATCGTAATGTAAAACTGTTGTTACCCCTATCAGAGGCAGACGACCAGGAAATAGTGGCACAGCTGGAGTTTGTAGAAGCGGAACAAAAGATACAATGGTTCATTCTGAGGCTTGAGCTCCTGCCAGTGTGTATGCAATCTGTGCACCAAAAGAGGCCTTAGCTCCTGATGTTATTGTTGGTACCTTTTCTATCTTTGATGTTACTGTGTATGCATTAATTGACCCTGGGTTGACACATTCATATATATGCACTCTTTTCGTATGTAACCAACAATATTTCATACATAAATTCTCTTTTCTTTGAAAGGTTATATTGAGAAGTCTTGTTGTTCTTTTATTTATCTCTATGTTTCCACTTCTGGTGAAAAGAATTATTACTAATAATATATCTAAGAATCAAGCAATGAGTACCACAATGCAAAAAAAAAGGGTGCAACGTATAATTCTAAAAGTTTCGTGTTTAACAAAATACATACTATCCTAAGGAATTTGACCATAATATTGCATATAAATATCAAAATCAAATTGTAAACTTAAAGTTTTGTCATGCATAGCAATAATAATAAATTATAGCAACAAATTTCTAAATATGTGTAACGCCCTGAATAATTTATTGCTGTTTCTCTAAATTTTTGACACAAATGTGTATCTGTTTTAGTGGTTAAGTGTTCCTGGTATGTGTGAGAGGTCCTAAGTTCAAGCCTTACCTTTAGCAAATTATGTTATTTTTTGGATCTAAGCTCTATCTTTGTTCAGTGGGCTTATATTAAATTATCTGTAAATTCATATCAAAATAATCTTATTGGTTCGAGTGGTAAGGGTGTCAGTTTGATGGAGGTCATGTGTTTGAATCCCTATACGAGCAAGGGAGTTTATTTTTGCTCAGTTATCTGGAAGAGTCCACTGAAACTTTGAGGTAGTTGGGATTGAGATGTTAGTGGGGGTTAGGATATTGTGGTTATTAGTTTTAATTTTTGTTTTTTCAAAGAATTTCGGTTCTCTCCCTCTTCCTCCCAAAAATTCTGACGTTGGTTTCACTTTTCCCCTCCTCTACGTTTTCTTCTTATTTTGTCAATTCAATTGTTCAACTTCATTTTCCAACTTTTCAGTTGCTTGTGCTTTGGTAAGTGGGGATAACGTTTTACTCGAGTTAAGAGGGGTTTTCCTTTTAGTACCGTTCTTGTGATGTTTTTTTCTTCATTAGTTTAAATTTTAGGTTTTGTTAGCAGCGAGTCGCGAAGGACAGGGCTCTTCTTTTGTAGAATCTTAAGTGGAATCGTTCGGGGCATTGGGGTAAGTGTTGAAAGCTCATTTTGGACTATTGTCGATTTTGGGACTTCAGTTTAATCAAGAATTATGACTGATTTTGGAAGATTTATGGTATCGATTTTAGGTGCTGGTCTATTTGGGAGTGTTTTTGCATCGAAATAATACAAGATGTGTACCCGAATTACAAAAAATGAGGTTTCAACAAAAGCCAAAAAAACTATTCTATCAACGCTACACGGGTATGTGGTCACTCCTGTAGTAGGCCGTGTGCGAGAAGACGGCCATGTGATCGATGTAGGCATGGTCGTGCGCAAGACAGGACGGTGTGGTGGTTCGAGCGCGGCCATTTGGGCCACACAGGCTAGGCCGAGTTGGACGTGTGGGCCCATACAGGCTTGACACACGAGGGTGTGAATTCTTGGGTCAGGCTGTGTGGGCCATACGGGTAAGACCAATCTGGGTGTTTGGGTCACAAGGACTTATGGGCCCACACGGGCATGCCATACGGGCATGTGGGCCTTTAATTTGTAAAATATCCCCTACGGTCGCGCGGGTCATTCTGTTTGACTATAGAGCTACCGTAGGGTCGGTAAGGGCTAATTAAACCCCTATCTGTATGCTATGAAATTCTGTTAGACTGATCTAATTAGGATACTAATATATGCCTGATTATACTGATATATGTGAATCTATTATTTGCATAAAGCATGTTGAGCATGTTTAGTTTGATAAATCTGTATCTGATATTTGTATCTGTTTTGGGGTGGGTTTTGTATTGATGGAGGAAGTGTTCTATACGGAAATCATCGTCTATTATCTGGCAGCTTGGCTGTACTATATCTGATACGTGTCCTAATGGCACAACCTAGTGTGTAGGGATGGGTGGGTGTTTTTAACCCCACATGGTGTGTTAGGATGGTCGAAGATGGTGTGTAGAGGATGGAGGTAGGATTCTGATTGTTTGATTTTTTTTATTATATCTTTAACTGAAATGGGCTTGAGCTCGAATCTGTATTTGTATCTGTTTTCAACTATGTATATGATTCTGTATGATTGCATGCTTAATTCTGTTGGGTTACACACTGAGTTTACGTAAACTCACATCTGTTTGTCTATACTATCAGGTAATCCACAGTTTTAGGCGGATCGGTGTAGTAGGGACTCGGCAGTGACCACTCTTCCGTAAAATCATTTAGATTTATTAATTTATGGTTTATTTTATAATTTGGGATATAATTCTAAGAGTTTGTAATTTTTGGGACTCTTTGGACTGTTTTGGTTTTTAACTTGATTTGGTTTAATATGTTCGATATGTTACATGCATGATAAAATATTTTATCAAAACGAATTTTACGCCAAAAAGAGGTTTTCCAAAAAATACGAAACAAATTTCTAAAGTGTTCTAGTTTTGTTCAACTTCCGTTGTAATAAGTGTTTTGGAAAATGAATTGTTAATGTTTTCTGTAATAAACATGAAGAAATGTGAGTTTTATTAGTGATTAGTTGATGGAATCAACTTGTTTTCAAAACCTATTGTAACACCCCCAAACCCGGCCTAGACGTTATGGTCGCATCTGCGATGTTACATTGGAGTGTGTTTTGAAAAACATAGTTCTATTGGAAAAGTCCACTTGTTTTAAAACCTTGTTGGTGATCTTTGTGAAAAGCGATCTTATTAAATTTATTTGTTAAGTTACAGGTTCATTAAACAAAACATGTCTCAAACAAAAATCGTTATTATGCTTAAAAATGTTGTTCGTTACAGAAGCTTTTGAAACCAGTTACGTGGCATAGCAGTTGAAAACCATTTATCATTTTGAAAACCCGAGTCTTACTGCTAGCAGATATAAGTCAATTTAAATAAATCCCCAAATAAAATGAAACTTTAAGCGGCCTTATTACATAAAATTTACCTATATAAACCTACTTTTATTAAATTCAAAACAAAGTCAAATTAGTGGTGTGGCCATCTCCGAGTCCCTCGTAGCACCAACCCGCCTAAGGGTTACCTGCACAGATAGGCAGAAAAGGGTGAGTTTATGAAAACTCAGTATGTAATCCCTATTTATCATACATTAAAACATACAATGTTGAACAGTCTAGGCCCGAGCCCATATCAGTAGCAATATCAGTGTGGGCCTTAACCCATTACATTAACAGTATCAGTGTGGGCCTAAGCCCATCTCAATACAGTATCCAAAATGCATACAAAGATCATACCCATCCATTCTCTACACTCCACTCCGTCTAACCCTACACTCTATGTGGGGATAAAATCGACCCACCCATCCCTATAGTCCAAAAATAGTACCGGTTGCGGCATTAACAGTATTTGCGGCAGAGCTGCCAGTAATAGGCTTATAGCCTTTCAATACACTTCCTCCAATATCATATGTCCCACCCCATGCAACGCAACATAATATAAATGTACATATATAATTAAGATGGCATGCTCAAGCATTCATATAACACATAAGGGTATTTCCGTTATTTACCTCATAAGGGTATAACAGTCATAACATAAATTAGGGTCTAGGTGTACTTACCAACCCAACAGTAGGTCCACAGTCGTCTCGTGTGACCGGTGCAACCTTAACAATTTTAATAGCGAAAATGGGCCCAAGCCCATAACACGGTCCATATGGGCCCACACACTCATGTGGCCTAATAAGCCCAAATAATGGCCTTGGCCATGTAACTACACGGCTAGCCTAATTATCTCCACACAATAGTGTGGTTGGTGAAGTATGACCAAGCCCATGAGCTTATTATCCTAAGTCGGAACAAGTTGATTTGGGGGTGATAGTTGAAAAGTTGACAGATAAGTCACCCTTACTGCCACTCTACAAAACCGTACATGAGATTTTCACCTTATACGGCTCCTTGTTTAATTCTTTCGAAGTCATTGGGTCCTTTTCCTCGTTCGAGAATCTCCTCCCTTATTCCACTCTGTCCCAAAAAGTAACTAGGACAAATTCAGTCACGTTTTCATGTTCCAATTGAACACTTTCCATTTTTTATTATTCTCACTTCAATTAGTCCCCGTATTCCTTGAATGGATCTCTTAATTGTTGAGAGGGTTGCCCAAAATTAGTATATAAGGGGTGCCCAGTAAAACTTACAAGTAAACCAGATATAGAGATGGCGACTAAGGTTGTTGTTCCCATTATTATATAATTTCAAGATCACAATAGGTCTATGATAAGATTGTTTATTTACAACGGAATGATATACAAAGTCAACAGATCTCACTGAATACAAAATAAGATTTATGGCTACACAAACCGTTGAGGGTAGTTCTCGTGGGCCCATTTCGGCCCAACACGGCCGAAAACGGCCTAAACCCATGAGATCGCTCATGGTAGCCTCTACTGTCAAACGCATGTTTTTATGTATTCGATTCACCATACGAGCAAGCGCATAATCCTGTAGCGTGTATGAACATGCTTTTTGGCTTTTGTCGATTAATAACTTTATAGTGTGATTACACACCTATTATGAATCTGAAGTTAAACCCACGCTCTGAACACTCTTACGCCTTAAGAACAAATAATGCGATAACTAATTAGTTACTAAACTTATGTCTCGATTGCAAACTAACAGAGTTCCAAAGCAATTGTAATCACTTACCGAAAAGCCAACAATAATCGCACCCTTGATCCTCAATGGGTTGTGTCAATCAACTTCGATCACTACCTACACCAAAATACTACCTTCTATATCAGACTCACATTTGAAACATAAAAACATCATCACAACCGTACCATACTTACCACAACAATCGAGCAGAGTACAGAATATTGAAGTAACGCACACAAAAGCCCGTATAAGAATTGATCTGAACAATAAAGGAGATAATTGGCAAGAAGAGATAAAGTTAAAAGACGGGTCACAAGGTGAAACATCCCGAAATGGAACTATGGCTTACCCAATAATGTTCGGCTAACACAATAACACCTGAGTAGGATACCAAAGCCGCGCGCCTAACCCAACCGGTTACACCACACTTACCAATCGAAAGTAAAACCAACAATCGGCCAAGAAGGAGGGAAAAGAAGTAAGATGAGTATTTGGTCAAGCAAAACCAATTGGGGGGAGGAAGAACAAAGCCGAGATTGCTAAGAGGAAATAACAATCGGCCAAGAATGAGGGAAAAGAAAATAAAACCAAATGAGAAAGGGGGAAAAGGAAGCTATTAACTAAAGAGATAAAACCGTTAAACACAAAAGGAATAAAACCCGAATGAACAAGCATAATTCGGTCACAACAAGCAAGGAAGCCAAACCCCAAAAAAATAACCAAATTCAGCACCAAAGGCAAAGAAAGAAACCAAAGCCAACTTGCCCAAAATGAATCCCCTAATTCGGCAAAACCTTAAACAACCCTCACACTAAACTCAAACAACCCCTTTCTACCTCAGCCGAAACTCTCATGAACAAGAGTCCACTTTCGGCACAACTTTCCCCACTTTCAAAGTTCCAAAAAATCCTCCTAAAATCCCTCTTCCAACATGTCCTCAACCGCCCATTCAAACACTCCTCAACCAGCAGAGTTTCGGTCAACTACAACAACCCACACAGCAGAGTTGAAAAAATAAACACCCTTTGCACGCAACAGTGCTCAAACTCAAGCCCCTTAGCATAGCAACATGCCATTTTCCACTAAACTAATAGTCATTTTATGACACATCCTTCCCACATTTAGTTAAGAAGCTCATCAACAGGCGATAAGGTTTATTCAGGCCAAAAATCAAAATTTTGTACAAGCCAAAGCTTGAACTCAGGACCTCTCCCACACTCCTCAAGACACCCAACCACTGAAACAAACACAATTATGCAACATGATATACTAAAATAAATACCTAAATTTTTGGAGAGTTACACCCATTCTTTGTGACATCTTCGAATTCGGCCATAACATCTAGGCTGGGTTTGGGGTGTTACATTTAGTGGTATCAGAGCTCCCACACTCCTCAAGACACCCAACCACTGAAACAAACACAATTATGCAACATGATATACTAAAATAAATACCTAAATTTTTGGAGAGTTACACCCATTCTTTGTGACATCTTCGAATTCGGCCATAACATCTAGGCTGGGTTTGGGGTGTTACATTTAGTGGTATCAGAGTCAGGTTGCAAAACTCGGCTGTGAATTTTGGGTTTCAAAATTTTGTTTTAAAAATATTGGATTTAAAATGATTTGAATAATTGAGAAAGTATGTGATACACCGAGTCTCTAGCGCCGATCCTGTAAGTATTTCAATACTTAGACTGAACTGTTCTAAAACATTGTAGTTAGTACTTTTTGAAACTATACTGAAATAGTTAAAGACTGAAACTTCTAAAAACACTTCTGAACATCTGATAATTTATGCATAAAACATCTGTTAATAAATATTGAAACTGATGCATAAAACTTTTAATGTAGATAAAACTTGAATTAGACAATGAGCACATTAAAACTCGCGGACGTGGTACGCGTGGCAGTGGAAGGGGCCGTAGGGGGGCTCGAGCTGAGTCTTCCTCCCTGGGCAGAATGCCAAATTTGGATATGAGTGAGACACCAGTTTCACCTACTACTGAAATTGGGTCTCAGAGTTGCTCGGCTGGGGACGACGCACTATCCCAAGCCATGCTGAGGATATTGGAGAGGGTTATTGGACCCCATTCTGGAGCTGGGGGTCGAGGGTCGATAATTGAACGACTCTAGTCCAATGGTGCTAAGCTATTTATGGGTGTCATTAGAGTTGCCCCTAGTGTGGCCGAGTATTGGTTGGAAGCTACCAAGAGGATCATGAATGATCTGGACTGCACTCTTGAGTAGAAATTTAAGGGTGCAGTCTCTTTGCTTCGTGACTTGGCATGCTAGTGGTTGTTAACGATTGAGAAGGGTACTCAGCCTGATTATTAGACTTGGGATTTCTTCAAGACCACATTTTAGAGTAAGTATGTAAGAGTGAGCTATATGGATGCTTGTAGGCGTAAGGTCATGAATCTCACGCAAAGGGATAGATCAATGGTCGAATATAAGGCCAAGTTTCTGAGATTGAGCTGTTACTCCTGAGGCATGGTGGCATCGGAACATGAGAGGTGTGTTCGGTTTGAGGATGGGTTAAGAGACAGTCTGAGGGTAGTGATTACTTTACAAAGGGAGCAATAGTTTGCTGTTCTGGGAGAGAAGATGAATATCGCCGAGGATGTTAAGCGTGTGGAGTGCCAGAGTAGGGACAGAGAGAGAGGCAAGAATAAGAGGGATTCGGAGCCCTCTAGTTCTGTTTCGAGGCCTACGAAAAAGGCCAAATCTGATGGGCAAGTTAGAGTGGGGGCTTCTGTTGCTCCAACTGGGTTGCAGCCATGCGGTGGTTGTGGTAGGCACCACCCAGGCAAGTGTTGGAGGAGGATTAGGGCCTGTTTCAGATATGGATCTTTAGAGCACTGTATTAGAGACTATCCACAATGAGCAGATTAGACTCAAGCTTCGAGTTTCGTGCAGCCTTAGAAGGCAGTTCAGCAGCTACCTAGAGGCCGTGAAGCGGCTAGTGGTGGTTGTGGTTTGGGCCGTGGATAGAGAGCACCAGGCAAAGGTGCTAATCAGATAGAGGCAAGGTAGTTTGCACTTGTCTATGCTACTCAACGCTGTGAGGATAGAGATGCTCCAAATGTTATCACTGGTACGCTATTAATTTTTTATATGCCTTTTACTGCTCTTATAGACATAGGTTCTACACACTTCATGTAACTAAACTGTGTCTGAAAACTTGGAGGTTACTGTTGAGAGCACTTCTAGTGAGATCACTCTACTGATTCCGTTGGGGTAGTCTGTCCGAGTTGGTAAACTCTATAGGGATGTTCCGTTAGAGGTGCAAGGTACTATTTTTCTGGCAAATCTGATGGAGCTTCTGTTTGGGAAGTTCAACTTAATTTTGGGCATGGATTGGTTAGTCAAGCATCGAGTTAGTTTGGACTGCATGACTAAGAGGGCCATTCTGAGGACTGAAGATGATAGGGAAGTGGTCATAATCAGTGAGCGTCAAGACTATCTATCTAATATGATTTCTGCTCTTGTAGCTGAGAAATTGGTTCAAAAAGGGTGTGAGGCATACTTAGCTTATGTCAGTGTTGCTAGTTCTGAAGACTCTTTTGTTCAGAATATCAGAACTGTAAGGGATTTTCTGGATATTTTTCCTGAGAACTTCCCGGTTTTACCTCCGAATCGAGAGGTTGAGTTTGGGATTGAGATTCTTTCGAGTATGGCTCTGGTATCCATCGCTCCTTACCGTATGGCACCAAAAGAGCTTACAGAGCTTAAGGCTCAACTGCAAGAGCTTTTGGACCGTGGTTTCATCCATCTGAGTGTGTTTTCGTGGGGAGCACTAGTTCTGTTTATTAAGAAAAAGGATGGGACCATAAGGATATACATCGATTATCGGCAATTGAATAAGTTAACCATGAAGAATAAGTATCCGCATCTGATGATCGATGACTTGTTTGATTAGTTCCAATAGGCTTCAGTATTCTCTAAAATTGATCTTCGATCTGGGTATCATTAGTTGAGGGTTAAGGATGCTGCTATTCATAAGACTGTATTTAGGACTCGATATGAAAATTACGATTTCCTAGTTATGCCTTTTGGTCTAACGAATGCTCCAGTTGTATTTATGGATGTGATGAATCGAGTGTTTTAGCTTTATCTGGATTAGTTCGTCGTGGTCTTCATCGATGATATTCTAATTTACTCTAAGACTGAGGATAAGCATGATGAGCATCTTAGGGTAGTGCTTCAGATTCTCCGTAAGAAGCAGCTCTACGCCAAGTTGAGCAAGTGTGAATTCTGGTTCCGAGAGGTAACTTTTCTAGGGCACGTGGATTCTGCTGAAGGGATTCGAGTTGATCCTCGAAATATGGAGGCTGTGCTAGATTAGAGACAGCCTAAGAATGTGTCTCAAATCCGCAGTTTTTCCAGTCTAGCAGGTTATTACCAGCGTTTTGTAGAATGGTTCTTTCTAAATGCTGCTCCTCTTACTAAACTTTTGCGTAAGGGTTCTTTTTTTTTCTGGACTGATTCACAACAATCGAGCTTTGAGAAGCTTAAGTCCATTCTGATTCAGACTCCTGTTCTGATACAGCCTGAATCCGGTAAGGAGTTTATGGTCTATAATGATGCTTCGCACGTTGGTTTGGGTTGCGTTCTGATGCAGGATGGTAAGGTTGTGGCTTATGCTTCCTGATAGCTTAAGACACATGAGGGAAACTATCCGACACATGATCTCGAGTTGGCTACTGTAGTCTTTGCGTTGAAAATCTGGAGGCACTATCTGTATGGTGAGAGGTGTATCATCTACACTAATCACAAGAGCCTTAAGTATCTCCTTACTCAAAAGGAGTTGAACCTTAGGCAGTGCCGTTGGATTGAACTGCTCAAAGATTATGACTGCACCATAAAGTATCATCTTGTAAAGGCCAATGCGGTGGCCGATGCTCTAAGTCGTAGAGCAATGACTGATCTGAGGGCAATGTTTACTTGCCTTGGTCTATTTGATGATGGGAGTCTGTTAGTCGAGTTGTAAGTTAAGCCAACTTAAATTGATCAAATTCGAGTTAAGCAGTTAGTGGATGAGTTTTTGGGTTTACGGTTTCGTCAAATTGAGAGTGGTACTACTTCTGATTTTGGGTTGAATAACAATGGTGTACTATGATTTTGAGGTCTAATTTGCGTACCGAATAATTCAGATTTAAGGCAGTCGATTCTTAGGGAGGCGCATAGTAGCCCTTATGTTATGCATCCCAGTGGTAATAAGATGTATCAAGATCTCCGTGAACTGTACTGGTGGTTGGGTTTGAAGCTTGAGGTTACTGATTTCATTGCTCGTTGTCTGACGTGTTAGCAGGTTAAGGCTGAGCAGTAGTTGCCTTCAGGTTTGTTCCAGCCAATTAAGATTCCCTTATGGAAATGGGAATGAGTGACGATGAACTTCGTTAGTGGGTTGCCCTTGACACTCACTAAGAAGGATTCTGTTTGGGTCATCGTGGATCAATTGACCAAGTCTGCTCATTTCATTCCAATTCGATAGACTATTCTTCGTAAAAGCTAGCGAAGCTTTACATTTAGGAGATTGAGACTGCATGGGGTACCTGTTTCGATAATTTCTGATAGAAATCCTCGCTTCACATCTCAG
This sequence comes from Gossypium hirsutum, assembly GCF_007990345.1. Lineage (NCBI taxonomy): Eukaryota > Viridiplantae > Streptophyta > Magnoliopsida > Malvales > Malvaceae > Gossypium > Gossypium hirsutum. The sequence goes on from NC_053429.1 coordinate 44,914,943, forward strand.
TTATGAAAAAAGTTGCATGAAGCTTTGGGTTCAAGGTTGGACTTCAGTACAGTATTCCATGCTCAGACCGATAGTCAATCTGAGAGGGTGATTCAGATACTAAAGGATATGCTTCAGAGTTATGTGATTAATTTCTGAGGTAGTTGAGAGGATTATCTACTATTAGTAGAGTTCACCTACAACAATAGCTTCCAGTCTAGCATTCAGATAGCACCTTACGAGGCTTTGTATGGTTCGTACCCCGCTATTTTGGACTGAGTTGGGTGAACGTCGAGTATTAGGTCCTGAGTTGGATTCTGAAACTGAGGATAAAGTTAGGCTGATTCAGGATCATCTGAAGGTAGCTTCTGATAGGCAGAAATCTTACACTGATCTAAAGAGGCATGATATTGAGTACTCTGTAGGGGATTTTTTGTTTCTTAAGGTTTCCCCATGGAAGAAAGTTCTGAGATTCTGTCGTAAGAGCAAGTTGAGCCCTAGGTTCTTTGGACCATATCAGATTCTGAAGTGTGTGAGATCGGTTGCTTATCAGTTGGAGCTACCCCCAGAGTTGGACCATATCCACGATATCTTCCACATCTCGATGTTGAGGCGATATCGGTCTGATCCTTCTCATGTTGTTTCTATAGAAAAGATCGAAGTTAAGCTGGATTTGACCTTTGAAGAGAAGCTGGTTCAGATTCTGGATCGTGACATTAAGGTTTTGAGGAGGAAGTCCATCCCTTTAATAAAGGTTCTGTGGTAGAACCATGGCACTGAGGAAGCCACGTGAGAACCTGAGAACTCGATGCATCATTAATATCCTCATCTGTTCTGATCAGGTAAATTTTGAGGTCAAAATTTCTTTTAAGGAGTAGAGTTGTAACGCCCTAAATAATTTATTACTACTTCTATAAATTTTTGAAAATGTGTATCTACTTTAGTGGTTAAGTGTTCTGGGTATTTGTGAAAGGTCCTAAGTTCAAGCCTTACCTTTAGCAAATTATGTTATTTTTCGGATCTAAACCTTATCTTTTTCAGTGGGCTTCTATTAAATTATCTATAAATTCATATCAGAATGAGCCTGCTAGTTCGAGTGGTAAGGGTGTCAGTTTGATGGAGGTCATGTGTTCGAATCCCTATGCGAGTAAGGGAGTTTATTTTTGCTCGGTTATCTAAAAGAGTCCACTGAAACTCTAAGGTAGTTGAGATTGAGATGTTAGTTGGGGTTAGGATATTTTGGTTATCAATTTTAATTTTTGTTTTTTCAAAGAATTTCAGTTCTCTCCCTCTTCTTTTGTTGTCAATTCAATTGTTCAACTTCGGTATTCTGGCTTTTCAGTTACTTGTGCTTTGGTAAGTGGGGGTAAGGTTTTACTCGAGTTAAGAGGGGGTTTTCCTTTTAGTATCATTCTTCTGATGTTGTTTTTTTTTCGTTAGTTTAAATTTTGGGTTTTGGCAACAACAAATAGCGAAGGATGGGGCTCTCCTCTCGCAGAATCATATGTGAAATCGTTTGGGGCATTGAGGTAAGTGTTGAACGCTCATTTTTTACTATTGTTAATTTTGGGATTTTGGTTTAATCGAGAATTATGACTGATTTTGGAAGGTCTGTGGCATCGATTTTAGGTGTTGGTCTATTCAAAAGTGTTTTTACATCGAAAGAATACTAGGTGTGTACCCGAATTGCAGAAAAAGAGGTTTCAGCAAAAGCCAAAAAAAAATTCTGTCGACGCCATATGAGAGTGTGGTTACTCGTGTGGTAGGCCATATGCGAGAAGACGGCCGTGTAATCGATGTAGGCATGGTCGTGCACAAGACACGACCGTGTGGTGGCTAGGCCAAGTCGGGCGTGTGCTTGACACACGGGCGTGTGGATTCTAAGGCCAGGCCGTGTGGCCAGGCCAATATGGGCGTGTGGGCCACACAGGCATGTGGACCATAGTTTCTAAAATATCCCCTAGGGTCGCGCGGGTCGTTTCATTCGACTGTAGACCTACCATAGGGTCGGTAAGGGCTAATTAAACCCCTATCTGTATGCTATGAAATTTTGTTAGACTAGTCTGGTTAGGATACTAATATATGCCTGATTATACTGATATATGTAAATCTGTTTTTGTATAAAGCATGTTGAGCATGTTTAGTCTGATAAATTTGTATCTGATATCTGAATCTGTTTTAGGGTGTGTTTTGTATTGATGGAGGAAATGTTCTGTATGGAAAACATCGCCTATTATCTGGTAGCTTGGCTACACTATATCTGATAAGTGTCGTAACGACACAACCTGGTGTGTAGGGATGGGTGGGTGTTTTTAAGCCCACATGGTGTGTTGGGATGGTCGGAGATGGTGTGTAGGGGATGAGGATAAGATTCTAATTGTCTGATTCTGTTTACTATATCTGTAACTGAAATGGGTTTGAGCTCGAATCTATATTTGTATCAATTTTCAACTGTGTATATGATTCTGTATGATTGCATGCTTAATTCTGCTGGGCTACACACTGAGTTTACGTAAAGTCACATCTGCTTTTCTGTACTGTCAGGTAATCCACAGTTTTAGGCGGATCGGTGCAGCAAGGACTCGATGGTAACCATTTTTTCGTAAAACCGTTTAGATTTATTAATTTATGGTTTATTTAATAATTTGGGATATAATTCTGAGAGTTTGTAATTTTTGGGACTCTTTGGATTGTTTTGGTTTTTAACTTGATTTGGTTTGATATGCTCGATATGTTACATGTTTGATAAAATATTTTACGGAAACGGATTTTAAGCCAAAAAGAGGTTTTCCAAAAATACGAAACAGATGCCTAAAGTGTTCTGGTTTTGTTCAACTTCTGCTGTAATAAGTGTTTTGGAAAATGAATTGTTAAAATAATGTTTTCTGTAATAAACATGAAGAAATGTGAGTTTTATTAGTGATTAGTTGATGGAATCAACTTGTTTTCAAAACCCATTCTTTGTGACATCTTCGGATTCGGCCATAACATTTATGCCGGGTTTGGGGTGTTACAATATGGATTATAGAAATCTTAAAAATTGACATGCTAACATTTAAAACGGTCACCATTATAGAGATAATGCCAATATCCCTTTATTATTTAAATTCGTCACAATCATCAATTTCGTATGCAAAATTTGATTTAACATTGTTCTTATTGTTCATTTTTACATTATCTCCGTTCCAT